>NW_004955498.1:1404201-1422957 GCF_000276665.1 Chinchilla lanigera | reverse complement strand
GTAGAATAAGCTTGAGGAACACTGCAATACACTACATCATCCCTCATAAGAGTTATATTTACATTAGAATATTAAGGGTTAAAAATTCAACTTAGAAGATAACTTTTCAAATTCAACATTTCTCATACTTATGCGTCTACGCTCCGTCAAATCCTTTCCCACTTGCTTGCTTTCTCACTCTCACACATATGTACAGGCACATGCACTTTTTGTCTTTGGTACTTGCTCTATTAAGTATTAACATCCTTCAAAACAGTACTTGTGCACCATACTTTGGGAAATGCTGATATAGCCCATAAAATTAACCAGAGAAAAAGAGAACCGTGATTTTATTTATTTTATTTTTTTTACTACCTGGATCTTTTGCATCAATTTTAACAAAACAACATTTGGACCTGCGGATAGGATTTTCTTACTTTTTACCCATCTTGACCTACATACAAGAGGACTAGAAGAGTACGCCAGGATAAATTAACAAGCTAATTTTCCGTCCAGGAACTTCAGAGTCCCTAGGCCCTGTCATCTCAAGGATTATAAGGAGCAGTAAAACTGCACTATTTCTGCAATGTGTACCACTAAAAAGCCTTGAGAGAAGTTCTGCTTTTGACAGTTTATTGCAAAATCACCCCAACTCACCAGTTTTCTGTTGGAAAATGAGGAGACAAACTGTCTAGGTAATCCTCACTTATCTGAATATTAGAGAATTTGTGCCAGTACTACCGTAATGTTTGTCATGTCGTCATGTGACAGACTGTAGCTTTACTGAGGAAACAGGATATAATTATTATGCATCACAAGTAGAGACTAACAAAATAAATTAAAACTTATATGGAGCAAAGGAGTGATTTAACACCAAAGGAAAAATCCACCAAAGAACTGGATACTCTGGAGAATGAGATTAAATGTGACAATTTCTAAGTACGTGGAACTTTGGAGCAACCAGGATTTCTGTACAAGTGACACAGTGAAAAATGTTCACAGTGATAGTCTTGTGTAGCCGTCCTGAGCTATTGAGAGAAATTACATTATATATCATGCTGTTTCCTGTCCAGGGTGTTCACTGTCTTCTAATTCTTTTAAAAGCATTCTCTCTACATGGGGTAGCTCCATTAATCAAAGTATTTTTGTTTAACCAGAGCATACTTCTCTTCCATGACCTATTAGCTATGAAAAGGTGTACGTTCTTTCTTCAAATATAGTGAACTTGTTTTTGTTTTTCATTTTCTATATTATTCCTGTTTGAAAGAATTATATATATATGCATATATGTTCCTATATGTGATTTTTCTGGCAGAAAATTATTTAGGGGATCACATTTCAGAAGGATTCGTGTTATGCTTGCACTTGAAAGACAAATCCAATTCGACATGAAGTTTCATTATGAAGGAATTGTTACATGCGAAGACACTGGTTATTGAAAACTGAAATGAAGTGAGAGGAAGCTAGCACGAATGTGTATGAGTCTTCTTTCTTTGAATGACACAAAGAACTCAATATACCTAATCATCTCCATTATGCCCACCAGGAACCAAGCTACAGTGGTACCGCACAATGTTGCTTCTTGATCGCTCAGCACCCAAGTATTAAGCCATAGGCCACTTATATCAGCAGTTCAAAAGCTTTGTGCAACTGCTGAATCTTGGAATTGTTTTACTTTTATTGGTTAAAGCATATATTAGTAATAATGTAGACACAAAATTCATAAAGGAAGTGTATCAACGAGTCAGTATAGACTGACAATTGTGATTCTTCTATTGTGATCTGAATTAGGATCACACCTAGAAGTAGGTATTAGTCACATCACTTCTGAGCAAGTTTCTGGTGCTCCAGTGAATGAATGACCTATGCAGGGAGACTTCTAACAAGAACACAGCAAGAGAATCTTTTCTCTCTTTCTTGTTGTAGGCTTTACCCAAGAAGCTCAAACACTAGATGCGGTATATTGCATTTCCCTCCCTGCTTCTTAAAACTACCCTTTTTAGCTCCTGCAGCCTCCCCAGTCCCCTTAACTCTCCCATCTTTGTAAAGTAGATCAGTTTTATGGGTAATTGTCCTCCACAGCCTCTAGTGTTACTGTCACTCCAAGGTCACCAAAGCCTCCTGATATGTGGCTCTTCGATCAGTTTCCTTCTCCCCTTCCTTTCTTCCTCCTGGAGGCTCCACGTATTCCCTTTATTATGTTCTCTGTTTCTAGTTGATGTAGTTTTGGAGCTGGGGTACATTTATGAATTTTGTTAGTTGTGTGACACCAGGCTAAGATAACCCTGGATTCTCATTATAACTTAAAAAATCTAGTCAGTGGGATATGACTGGTGGAGGAGCCATGCCTACAGAAGTAGAGTGAGAGCTTCATCTGTCTTCTCTCAGCTCACCCTACTCTCCATACTTCTGCCCTGTTCAGGATCTTTGAGAGTCAGAGATCATTATGCAAAGTAGTCTCACATTAAGCATTTGAAATAAGAATTGCAGTGAGTTCTCCCACTACTAGTAAAATATTTAATATGGATTTTAAGAGCTACAATTTGATTACTGACCTGTAAGTTCCCCAAATGATTCAAAGTAAATTTCCCTAATATGTCTAGTTATTCTACGCTGCCTTGAAGGGTCGCTAATGAATGGGTTGCTTGAATGAACAGAAAGATTGGGAACTTAAATCACGCCAGTCTGGATAACGTGCCACTGGCACCAGAAACCAGTCTGTTCCCATGCAAAGTTTCCTCTGGAGTATGTTTCTCATCCAGAGGTGATTTTCCAATAAAATGAGCCTCAGTTATTGCAAGCATAGGAGCAGTCCTTGTGGGAGGAAATCAAGCAATTCAATTCTAGAAAATGTTGTATGAGGCAAAATTAACCTTGTGGCAGTGTTATTTGCTCAAACATGGTCTTGTTTCTTAATTTCCTTTGTACACATCACTATTAAGTGAGGCATTTTTATGCCCTTCACTGCGATGTGATTGAAAGATTTAATTACTTACATATCCAGGAAGCAAACCTGAAATGAAAGAAAACCTGTTCAATTTTACAATTCTGCAGTTATTGCCTGCATCCTGGTAGCTAGAAATGGCTGTGACTCTGCGTCAAGCCTTGCTTGGTAGCATCTCCCTTAGTGCTGCCCACTTTGGATCCATTCACCTTCTGTGGCCCTCGGCCAGTGGGAAAAGCCACCAAATGCTTTTGCAGGCTGTGATGGTAACCCCCGCTAGGAAGGAGGTAGGGGAGATTGGAGGCATCAGCCAAGGAAGAGAAAGAGGGGATGCATGAGTGTTCATTTTGGCTCTCTGGGTCCAACCCTGTTAGTTCCTGAACAGCAAAATAGACTTTTAAAAGTAGGAAATAGTATGTGCTGGCAGCTGCAACTTAACCTTTCTGTGTCATTGTCCCGTGGGACAAAATGTGCCTTCTGTTTTTCTTGAAAATGCTTAGTGATGTCAAACCCAGCTTCTTATGCATGGCCTCCACCCTCAGGAAGGTTGATGTCTTTACCCTGGTGCTTTCCCTTTAGAAACATAGTGGGACTACAACCTGAAGAGGAAGGTGGTACAGACCAGATGGATCACCTGTGGAGTAAAATTCTAGCTCTCCAAAGACAGTAAAACTACCTGTATAACACTCGAGAGCAAAACCAACATACAATAGAGACTATTTTACGAAGAAATCCTTGTTACTTTGTAAGAAAAGCTAAGGACCCACATGATAGCTGGAAATTAGGTCAGCAGTTGGGTGTCCAAAATGGGCACAATCACACTTGCATATCACACTTACACTAAGCAGGATGGCAGAGCTTCAAAGCCATATCCTTGGAGGCCTGCACTCATTCATACTAGACACTGAGTTCCTGCTGTATGTCAGATACTGTTTGCTGCATTAGAGTTACAGCAGTCATTAGGAGTTCTCACTTGTATAGGTCTAACGTTCATCTAAGAGGAGACACTTCAAAACAGATAGATGAGTAGATGATAGAGAGTATGGCTGTGTGTGCTAAAGAGAAAAAATATAGAGTAAAGGGTGAGTACGTGGGAGGGGCTGTTATTTCATATGGCCCAATGCTGTTGTCCTTGCTCAAAGTCTCTGTAAAATTCTTCTTCAGAGCATTTATCATCCTTAAAAGAAAATCCTCATTTTTGAACCAGTATCCATATTGCTTGCTATGGCTCTGAGACTGTTGGACTAATTTTCAAGAGTTTACCCCACATCCCAAGGTCTACTATGTATCACTAAGGATGAGCACAGGAACTCAGACGTGCTTGACAGTAGCCCCCATGGCGCTCTCCCGGTACATTCTGTCCCACATCACTGCAGGAAAAGCACAGCTGCACTCTGCTTTGTCACCTTACCCAGTTGTACCACATAGGTAAGCAGATGTTTCTGTAGCACTAGAAAATAGTAGTTTCTCCTGCTTCTTTAAACATTCTCCTCTATAATCTTATTTCAGTCATGTCAAAACCCTTTTTGGAAATAGGTGGGGTTTAAATTATATATGAGCGTATGGTATATGTGACAAATGTGTATATACACATCCATACAATCTAAAGCGGGTCTGCTATCAAGTCTAATTTGTTTACTAACTCCAGGCATCATGATTTGAGTCAAGTTAACTTTTACCTCGCCAGGGCTAGAAAGAACACATCTCATCAACTAGTGCAAGAGAGATGTGTAAGTCATGTTTCTACATGGAGATGCTATTATTAAACAGATCGCAGAGTCTCACGCTACAGTGTCTGATAACACAGAAATGAATGAGCTCTTTGGCTGCCCTAGGCTTCTCCGGTCAGGTTCGCACGGAGGAATACAGTTCTATAATGTACGAAGCTGCTCAAAAATAAGCAAAAAGACACAATAATTTTCTGAAATATCCTCCCTAATTATGTGGAACCCACGTGTGAGGATATGGTGCAAAGAGGAAGTGGAAGGCGGTCAAAATATTGCTAAGAAGTGAGAGCTGAGAAAGAAAATCTAGAACTTCTTGTGGTTATTATGGCTGATCTGCCTGATCCATCAGCAGCAACGATTCTGTCTTGAAGTTACCACAGAGTATGACAGTATGTTGCTCTACTGCAGATAAACGCTGGATTGTAACAACAGGTGATCTGCACCTATGCTATAAAACTTACAAATGCAAACATTTTCTTAGGAACGAATGATTTTCTCTTTTCCGATGTTGGCTTTCTAGAGAACTACACAAGATAACTTGGGCAAGAGATTTAGGAAGGCAGAAACTAGTTGTTGTCTATTTCAGTCTCTGGCCAAAATGAGTCATGTCCATTAGTTCTCAGTCCCCCTGAACTTGTACTCCACTAAAAATAAATGATTACCTCAGGCCCTTGACTCTGAACACATTCCACGGTTGATGAAGGACTAATTTACTGTTTGGGGTTTTGAGTGTAGTTACCAAGGGGGCATGCATCATTTCTGTAGGAATAAAAATAGCCCTACTGTGCTTATGTTTGGGGCTGATAAAAATACAGTCAGAAAAAAAATTATGTCAGTGAAGTGAATTCAGAAAATGAAACTGAATAATAGCTATATGCCACGCCTAAAATACTCTCTCTTAGTGTAGCCTAGATGGTTAAGCAATATGGAAAGAAGTGTATGAAAGAAAAAATAAAGTGCGAGAAACAATCAAGGGTCAATGAAGCCACAAGGGAGCAGCTGCATGTTTAGAGGAACTCTACAGGAGCTGAGATTTACATAAAAGTCCACAGAGGAGGATTAGTCAGATATAATCAGAAAGGATTTGATATGTCTATTTCTTTGTAAGCAGTTGAAAAGGGGTGACTTATAATCCCTCCCTAGCTCTAACCTATAACTTTTGGGAATAAAAGAATCCTTTGCAGCATTTTTTTTCTAGTTTCATCCACATTCTCCTGCTTTCCTTTTAATGTCAAAAGAAGGGCCTGAGTGTTTGGCATTGGGATGCCTTAGGAATCCTGGCACACAGAGCTACTCTTTCCTTTCTTTTCTGTCCTCCAACTCACAAACTTGGTACTTTCCACCACTGTGAAAAAGCCCCCTCTCCTAAGCTGCCTCTGAGTACCAGACATTGCTCACAGCACAGCATCTGCTTTCTTCTCTTAGTGCCTTTGAAAGTGTTGTTCTGCTCTCCTGAATGGCCTCCCTCCCACTGTTTACCAGGGACCTCCTGCTGAGGCAGGGAGAGCTGCTCCAAGCAGTGGCTCAGTCCTCCATCTGCACCCCACAGGAAGTTGCACAAACTTCAATCACAGAACCTGTCCAGGCTGTCATGTAGTGGCTTGTCAGTTTCCCTAGCAGAGTGTGAGAACATTCCAGGCATGGATCTTAACTTACTCATCTCTCTGTCAACTGAGCATAACACATAGTAGGCACATAAGCAATGTTCATTAGAAGAACAAAGGTGTGTGGGTTCCTTGAATTCCCCATAGCTCAGCTATGCAATTCTGAGCTTTCGACAGCTTTCTGGAAGATCACTAGGCAGAAATGTTAAAACACAATTCTAGCTAACTTGTGTGAACAGATTAAACAGGAGTCCATTCTTGTCTGAGTTGAAGACACTAAGAAGCTCAGAGTTAGAAAAGAGCATGTAGATCAAGAGGTGAGGTAAGTTAACAGAGGGAAACTCTCCAGCCGCACTTGCTTTTAGTTGACTTGCTAAATCACTAATTTTGAAGGTCATTCACCTGAGCGATGTATTCCGAGTCTTTGCTGCAGAGGATATCTCTGTGCATGGGTTATAATAACAGGTGCCTAGGTTATTTTTCAAGGCTTTGAAGCCTCTTTTGTGGAAAGCACTGACTCTTCAGTTGGACCTGCAAAGATGTATGAGGTGTCCGAGGAGTAACTGTGACTAAAACAGGGTGACAAAGCTTGGCATCTCTGCCTTCATATTGTGTGAGTCCTTTGCTAGCTTAATCTTTGGATCAGATTGTTTCTGCTTAACTCTGCACATAGACATTGTTATGGCTTCTGTCTACATGCCCTTGCAAGCCCCATATGGTCTTCAGTAGGGCTTTTCAGAGGCGACTGGATCTAGGGTATGTGATGTTGGAGTTAAGGATGTGATGCTAGGATTTCTCTACATCCATCCTGGATGGAATATAAAGGACAGAAAAAGGCTGCTGCCGCTTGCTGCTTGTTGCTACTTCACTACTTTGATATCTTCTGCCTGCCATGGACTGTTTCTCCACTGTAATACTCCTCTGCCTTGCCACCCTGCCTTGGAGCCAGCTGACTAGTGGCTGAAACCTCTACAAACTGTGAGCTACGATAAACCTTTCTTCTTTAACTTTAGGTGCTGCTATTTTGCCTCAGCAAGAGAAGTACTAAGACAGACATGTTAGACATTTAGGAAATGTATGTCCAGAACCAGTAGTACAAAGTTAATTTGCCTGAAATTTCCTTAATCTCTTCTCTCTTTCTTCAAGGTTGAAGATGTCAAGATAAGAGAGCTAAGATATTTTTCAAGATTTACAGTAGCATCATGATCAGGAGATTACCAACACCAAGTTTCACAACATACCATTTCGGACCACTGGAGACATGCCTCGAAGTCTCTAGTCATCAATTCTTTCCTAATCCAAGCCTCTCTTCATTTCCCTTGGCCTAAGCACCAAAGGAGGTTGAAACCTATGCTGAGTTAAGATAGTTATTTGTGGACACCAGTCCACCATCTTCTTGTTTTACTGGCATTCTGATAAATCTTTTTCTTCATCCCTACATGTCCTCAACTCACTAGGCTCTTACCCAGCAGTGAGTGAATAGACTTGGGTTCAATAACAGTATTTCACGTTTGCTACGGCTAACAAAAAGTTACACTTTAAATTACAGTGTCGTACTCTGTACACTGGATAATGGTTGGGTTGTACCTTTACTGGCTTACTCGAAGCCCTTCAGATTCAGCAATAAGTGAGTGCTTTGTTTTTGTGTTTTCATGTCATCCTCATGGTTATTAGGGTGCTAATTTACTACCTAAAGAAAAACGGTTCTCATGAACCTTGTGGTAAGGTAAGTGATGGTAATGAGGCATCTGACATGCTTGAAGCCTTGAAGGAGTTCTTATTTTTGAAAGACAAATGGTTAATATAATTGATGTTGGCATAATTGTCAAAATCTCTGTACATTCCATGACTCATTAGCTTTGGTGACATTTGTTACTATGTTCCAAGAGAATAAAATCTTATGTAATGTTAGATAACAGAACTTTTGAAATGACCAACAAATTTCTAGGTGATGAAAGTCGGTGTGTGTCTAGTCAGAGGCCATGGGTGCAAATGCAGATTCTGGAAACATGGTTTTGGGCGGTTTGCTGTCTGGGTCTCACGTGACTCCTCTAAGGTTGCCTAGAGATGATGCAACTCCAATGACGAAGGAAAGGAGAAGGTGTCTCCTGGGAACTTGTACAAGTTTCTTTAGCTGTAAGAGCAAAGTGCTGAAATCTTCTTAATCCAATTGTAGCTTCTCTACAACATAAAGAGCCTGATTTATTTTATGCAGCTGTTTAGAGAGAGCTTTTACTGCTGGTTTTCCATGAACTGCCCTTAAAATGGCCTGAGATGACTATAGATTGATTAGTGTTGATTTCAGTAGCACACTGCTGTGAGTGTGTCACTGTCCTGAAATGAATGGACCAGGCATTTTGTCAGCCTCTCTGTTGAGGCACAGGAGAGACTATAGGGCTTTGCCTATTTCATTTAGTGACGCACTTGTAAATGTTCCTTATCCTCTTTGAGAACTGCACCTCAAGACACCCGCAATCCATAAAAATAAATTAGAGTGCGACATTGCTAAAGAAACATAGAAGTTTTTTTTGTAGTAGTGGAGATTGAACCCAGGGCCTTTGCACTGAAATACATCTTCAGCTTTTTCAGTATGTATTTTTATTTTGACACAGGGAATGGAGAAGTTGCTAAGTCACCCAGACTATCCTTCAGGTTGTGATCCTCTTGCCTGAGCCTCCCAAGAGCTCTGGGATTAAAGGTATGCACCAAGAGATATTTCATGATGTCACACTTGGGGGATTTATTTTCTTTCCATGGGTACTTTTTAAATAATGGGCTTACTGTAGATAGTTTCAGAGACTAGGCATGTATTATTTGGGCACTGGGTTTCTTGAACTACCTACAGAAGCAAGTTCTCAACATAGTCGTTTTATTCTGCATGGACTTACAACTCCAGTTGTGCTCTCCATGAAACATTTGGATTAAGCCATCCTTTGGCCAAACACATTTCAGAAACCCTGAGTAAGACAGTTTCACAGAAGTCTTCCCACAGAACTTCTCTCTGAGCCTGTATTATGGGAAGGTGTTCAGTGCTTCAGGAAAGATATGCGAAACTTCTGTGGCTCATTGGAACCTTCTTGTTCTAAGAGATACGATCTCACAAGACTAGTGTTTGGCAGAACACAGTTCAGAATGAACTGCCTTCACACTGTGAATGAGCGTGCCGACCCCGCAGCCATTCTGCATTTCTGTGATATGCATGTGTTGAGGAGCATAGCAAGAATTACAGGAGCCACCTGCAGAGTAGCATAAGAGGTCACTTCAAAGGCTGTATCTGAAGTCCTTGGAGTCACATTTATCTTCTACCTAGCATATCTCTTTAAAGTGCTAAAGATGCGGCATCATATGCTTCATTTTGCAAATGCAGAAGGCTGAAATGATGGGGAAAGGCATTTTGTGCATGTGTGCGTGCATGTTTGTGTGGAGAAAAATACAGATATATTATATATGCGATGCTGATGACATATGTCTATGCACAAATTTACATCAAAGTAGATCAAATACATTCTAAAATGAGCATACTTATAAAGCAGGCTTTTAAGTATTTATTTTAAGACTTACAAGGACCATATAAATAATCTTGCTGAGGCCTGTAAGAAGGAAAGGACATGCGCAATTTCATACTACAAGCTTACGTCAAACTCAAGATTTGAACCCAGTCCTACCAACACTTTGAGTTTAATAACTAGGGAACTAATTGATAATTCATACTCATTATCAGATTAAGAGCTCTTCTGTGCTAGTTGACTGTTTCAGCTGGATAAGTCTCAAAGCCCCAAGCCACCATTTTTTTCTCAACCTTGATTTTCAACTTGGCCTTTCCTTTCCTGCACACCAGTGGACAGCCTGGGCTCCTTGCACCTCCCTGGACTCCTCAAGCCAGTGACTCAGACCAGCAGCCCTTAAAGTCCTGATGCAAAGGTCTCCCCCTCTTCCTTTTTCTCATGTCTCCAGCAGTGCTAAGCTCTCTCCTTAGAGCTTCTGTCCTACTTTATCTGTTCCTCTCTTAGCAAATCTCAATCTCTCTCCCTCCCTCTCTCTCTCTCTCTCTCTCATATCTACCTTGCATTTAGCTCTTCACAAGCCAATGTTATCTCTCCTACTGGATTCTAACCTCCTTGAGGGTAAGACCTGTGCCAAATTTATTTTTAATTCCTTCAGCAACTGTAGCAGTTACCAGAATGCTGTAGATCTTAAATATTCATTGGATGACTAAATGAATCATGTGCAAACATCACAGACAGGAAAGTCTTCGTGGTTATTTGTCACTTTCAATAATGAAACTACCATATCTACAAGATAGATCAGTTCCTAAATAAAACTGTAATTTCCTAAGCTGAGTGGATTCTGATCTTGATTTGTGAAAGAAAACCACTACATTGTTTAATGTTGTTAAAGTGTAAGATGAGGGAAGAATTTTGTGCTTAACAGTGGCTCGCATGCTCTCTCTCTCTCTCTCTCTCTCTCTCTCTCTCTGTAACAGATGTCAACCTTGGTTAGATTCAACTCAACTTATTAGTGCATGGCTTTTAGCCAAAAGCAATTCACATTTTCAGAAGTATACTATCACATATGTCTTAATAACAGAAATGTGGCTTTTAAAAATATATGCGATAAGTCACATATGGTAAGAGAAATCTGTACATCTCTTAGGCCTTGCTGTCACAGGAAAATCCTGGAGATGATTGCTGTAAATCATTAACTAACACACATGTGAAAGTCTCTCCCTCTGATACTATAAAGAGCCACAGTTTTATCACACTAATCAAGCTTTGTTACCAGTGTGGTTCCAACATATTGAGAAATTCGCCAGAAATCTCTTGTCCTGACAATTGATCTTAAGAATGTTCACTTTTGAGTCGTACCTTCAGAGATAATATTCAATGTTTCAAGGTAAGGTTATTAGGTTTTCCAGGTACATTATGTACTTATATTCAAAGAGCATATATTTAGCTTCTCCCTTATATGGTGTGTAATGAATGTGTACCATCGTCTCCCTATGGTGATAAAAGAAGCTTACAACTATCAAAGTACTATGAATAAATTGGGTAAGTGGTTGAGAAAGAGGGAGGGGAAGGGAACCCTTTCAAAGAGGAAATATACAAACTAATGGATATTGCAAATCATTTTCTCTCACACCAAGTAAAAGCTTCCTTAGCCTTAGTTAGATCTGGAAATAACAGAGTTCTAGAAAATGCATATGCCTTTTGCAGTCTACCCATCTGACTGCAACATTCTCTGCATATGTGTTCACTGGTTTCTGAGTCATCATCCTCTCCATGGATCTTAGGCCCACTAAATTTTCAAAGGTAGCGAGTGGAGAGTGAAACTCTTATCTTGGAATGAAAATCAAGAGATACATCAGCCCTGGAAGGTCATGAACACTCAGAAAGGGCTCAGTAATATCTACTTTTTTTTGAAGACCTAAAAAGGAAAGGACTGCAAGTTTAATCTTCGGAGTTATGAAGAAATTGAGTGCCTTTTTCTGTCTAACCAACTACAGCAGGATTCAGTAAATGATTTTCAGTAAGAGGCCAGAAGACAAAGCTGTTTGGCTTTGTGCACTATACACAGTGCTTGTCACAATACTCTGCCATTGTAACACAAAAGCAGACACAGATAATAGGGAAATGAATGAATGTGGTCATGTTCCAATAAAATTTCATGTATAACCGCTGGATTTGGAACTTTGTATATATTTCACCTATCATGAAAGTCATCTTCAGATTTTTCTCACCATTTGCCAAACTCAGTAAGAAAAGATGATGTCTAATCACATGGACGATTATCTTTGCCAATCTATCATACTTTAGTTGCAACTTTTGTCACCAGACCTCAACAGTCAAGCAACAGTGCACACACATTCTGTTATAGGTCCCTGACGAAAATTAAATATTAATTCTTGCACTCAAGATTAACTAAGGAATTTTTCAAAAGCAAAGTAACTAGAAGGAGCCAGAGAAACATGAGAACAGGAGTCAACAATAACAGGCTGGAAAACTTGGCCAAGAAAACACAGAAGCTTTTCTAACCTCATGGGAACACTGTGTCACAGTAGAGCCACCAGCCTTATAAACCTCCAGCCTTGCAAGCTTGTGGAAGGACTATTGTTGAGATGTATGCAACCTTGTTTGCTTGTGCACTCATTCAGAAAACATGGATAGAATCTTTATGTCAGGTCCCAGTGTACTATGTGGAACCAAAATTTTCTGGCAGGCATCAGAAATGACAAGAGGACCATTATAGATGACACTTTAAAGAAGGTTAGACTCTTCTTCTTGCAGGCAGTGACACTGAACCATAATCTGGAGTTTTGGTCCTTGAACTGAGAAGTTGAGGAGGCCTCTCTTAAAGTGGCTACATAACACTACTTGGGCATATGAGTTTGCTGTTGTGAGCCCTAATGGAATATCATACCCAAATTCACACTTAGGACACCAATTAGAAGGGAATTCTAAACACCTACCAGTTGGTCATGACTTAGTTTTACTACTAAGCAGATTTTCAAATATATTTAAAAGTAGAAGGCTCTCATAATTCTTTCACTCTTCCAGTTTTCATATCTTTAAATCATTCTTTACAGTGGTAGACATTAGATAGAGTCTGCACTGTGAATTAACAACAACTCATAAAAATATATATCTGCAGGGTTAACTTCTCAAGCGGAGCAAAGAGAACACTGGTCCTATTTCCAAGCCAGTAGCGTACAATGTGGCTGCGATGTAATATAGCCCCCACACAGTCATGTAGGGCTGTGCAGTATATGCACTGACAGACCTTGGGGCTCAATTCCTACCAAGAGGGCTGGAATTTGGAGACATCTGTCCCAGCAAAACCCTAGATTTACACTCCTGCTACTCTTACCTCGCCCTTGTGACAGGGGGCACACATCTGTATGCAGGCAGACTGGAGGGAGGGGTGCAGTTGGACTGCGGTTGAGAGGCTCACTAATGGCCCACCCAGGGACTACAGCCCTGGTCCTGGCCTCATTAGCACCATCCTCTAATTCACAGAGCTTTCTAGCATAGGCTCACAGTGGAGGAGCCCTGAGGGCATACAGACAAAAAAAGAAATTAGACTGTAGAGAAGATTTCAACTTTAACCAAACAACCAGCCAAAAGCTTGGCAAACGAAACTACTTCCATAGAAGCACTACAGCGTAACACAGATGCCCCTCCAGAGGCTACAGAGGCTTGACGGAGAACAGTCTGTTCTTTGCGGCCTAAGAACAATGAAATTTAAAAACAAAGTGCATAATATTCTGGAGGAAATGTAGTAGGGCTTGGATTTAATACTATTCTAAACATGAGTGGTGTGCCCTGGAATAGTTAATTCTTTTTACACAACACAAGGAGCTTTCTTGTCCTTAGCATTAGCTGATTCATTCTCCCAGAAACTATTAAAAATCAATGCACTCCTCATCTCTGTATTTGGTATCAGCTATAATGGGAGCTGGCTGACATAAATTGACACATATTTCCTAGGCATGTGATATTCCCAGACCTATAATAACCCGGCAAATAGAGCAAGTCCTCCCTTGGCCACACGGCTGAAAGGATTGGTATGCATTACAACACTGCAGTCAGATGTCATAGACCCAAATGACAAGACGGCCATCCTTCTTAATTTGAAAGTCTCCCTTCTGGAAGAGACACGATGTCTAAGAAGTATTATGTTGAAAAAAGAGTACTATATGACTTTTTATAATTTCAGAGTATCCAATACAAGGCTTTAAAAATAGCTCTCTGTTGCCTTAGAAAAAAAAAAAAACCTTTAGTTAAATGTATTTTTACGAGCTTTTCATTAACAGAGAATCCAAGTCTTAATGCCAAGATACGAAATGTCCCCGCGTGGCTGGCGATGTCTTGGCACACTTTAGCCATTTATGTCTCTGTCGTAGGTCTAAGGTTTACAATTAAAAATGTAATCTTTTTAGAGTGTGCAGAACCCAAAGGCTTGAAGTACTATGCATTGAATATGATTGAAATAGTATTTGGTAGTTATCCATGGATGGCACGTATTAACTTATGTAAACTGGATACAACTTGGGGCATTTCCTCATCAGGGACACAAGGACGAATGTAAGCTAGTCCTCACTCACTGGAGAGTTGCTGTTGTTGTTTTGTCCTTAAATTGTCATAAGTAAGTGGCCGGGGATATAGTCCAGCGGCACAGGCGCTTGCCTGGCAAGTGCAGGTCCCGAGTTTGATTCCCAGTACCAATAAAATAAAATAAAATAAAATAAAATAAACTGTCATAAGTAGAGATTTACTCAAAATCCAGGTCTCTTCTATGACCTTATTTTTTCATACACATGACATCTATTAACAATAACATTTCCAACTATTAAAAATAATAACTTACTTCACAGGATTATTCTTAGGTTTTGCTTTTTCGACAGCCTGTAAACAGAAGAAAAAAAATGCAGTTAGGTAACATTAGTAGGCATAATCTTTGCAATTAGTAACCAAAACAATAAGCAATATAAAATACTTTTCAGGAGCTAAGGGAAGCATGGCACTGTTGATAAGTGGATAGCACTATAAAGAACCATTTTGTTCTCCCAGGGAACAGTTACCTGTCCAAGTGCAGCTTTCAAACACAGGCGGGCTTTGTTAAGGCTGCTCATCGGTTCAGCAGGGGCCGTGCGAGTAGGCTCTCCCTTCCACACCGTTCACTCTGAACCCATGTGGGCCTGGTTGACTTGTAGTGGCAGTGAACGGAGGGAGGTACAGAGGAGTCGCAGGCATATCCTGGAGTTTTTGGGCTGTGGTAGGGAACCATTCACCCTACTGTTACTATTGCCATGTGGCCGCATGCATGCCAGGATAAAGGGCAAAGTGTCCATTTCTAAAATCACTTTTAGAAGCAAACACCATGAAAGAGCAAAGAATGACCAAATATTGAGATCAATTTCCTCCCGTAGAACCTTTAAGAAAATACACATCAAATCTTGAGATGAGGAAAATCTCTGGGCCTCTGGGCCTGCGTCACCTTAGACATGGAGCCTGGTTCCAGTTTATTGCTGAGCCCATTGATCTGTGTACAGTCCATTTATCATTCATGAAAAGAGCTAGTGATCTTCACAGTATATTAGAAGAAACAACTCAGATCATCTGTCAACAGTCCTCTTATTTCTGTTTCCTTCTCCACAGGGATTTCATCTCCTTCGATTCTTCTGGAATTAAAATGTTGCTAAGCAACACAGCTGGGGGCGCTGATGGCAGAATGGCTACAGTCTATCAAACTGTTTAAGCACCTGGAGGGTTTTAGTGATGCTTTTTTTCATATTTCTGTAGCATAATTATGTAATCAGAACCAAACTTATACTCTCCTAGACTGTTTTCAGGCTATAGAAATAGCATTTAATATGGAGAACGCTGAAGGAGAGGTTTGACAACCTCGGGGTTGCTCAGATCCTTTAAAAATTATCTATTAGGGGACTTTTATAATTGTGAATCTTGGAGGTGCGTAAGGACCAAAAAGAAGAAGAAAATGCTGCTACAAATCAGACTGCAAAGGCAACCATTCTTACTAGACAATAACTAACCTAACACTAGACTTGACCTTCTGGGTGGCCACAGAGAATCAGTATAATGAACCTCTCTATTCAT
Organism: Chinchilla lanigera; assembly: GCF_000276665.1. Lineage (NCBI taxonomy): Eukaryota > Metazoa > Chordata > Mammalia > Rodentia > Chinchillidae > Chinchilla > Chinchilla lanigera. The sequence goes on along the minus strand of NW_004955498.1, from coordinate 1,407,089 downwards.
ATAAACACAATGTACTGAATAGCAATTTTTAAAAAGCCCCTGCATTCCCCAAGTTTAGATTTTAGTGTTGGAAATCCAAGTCCTTTAGTGCTTATTAAGTCTCAGGTTTTGTCGCTAGGGCACTTTCGTTGGCTGGTAGAGAAAAATCATTTTCCACCATTTGTGCCCAAGTTGGAACTTTGTCCCAAGTGCTAACGTAGAAAGCAAGCTAGGGAATGTGGTAACAAATGAATGCAAGAAAATAGAAAACAAGAGATATGTGTCTTGCTGGCCCAAGTCACCTCTCATGAATACCTAGGATATGAAAGCCAATCCCTGTGCTGTTCAGGTAGAGGATACTAATACCACTCACCATATGGGCTCTGCCAGGTCAGGTGAACCAAGGATTAGGTAGATGCTGGCAAGACCAGCTGGCCAGAGGGGTTTACCACCAAGTTTTTCTACAGTCACGGTGCCCTGTCTGCACATGCAAACACACTCACATTCGCCTTTTTACCGCCTTAGCTCCACCTTGCCCCCAAATCAGGCTGGTTGGGAATAATAGACAAGGTAAAGACACGTCACTGTGAAAATCATGTGAATCTATGCTTTCAATCCCCCAAAATGCAAATAAGTGTACTCTAGAAGATTAGTCTATCATGAAGTAATAGATTTTGTGTTCAAGTAGTTTCCTTTTAAAGCATGCTGGATGTGATAGGATGAGCATGCCACTGGTGAAAGATGGGGACAGAAATCAAAGTGACGTCGCTTACTCTAGCTTTGATTCAGAGCATGTTTTTGAAAATGTCCTCTTTGCTCTGTGTTTTGGAACTGTCAATTAGACCTGGTTATTTTTCTCTGATCAGGAGGACATTATCATATTTGAGGCCAGTCTCTTTGAAACCTATCTTTTTGTTTACAGCCATTAGAGGAAAATAACTTCATTCAAATTATTTTTTTCTGGGTTGCTTGACTATTGATTGAAAATGTCTATACTCAGAGGTTCTCTTTTCTTTGGAAATTAACTCACAATCATTCTGACTTTCCCACAGCGGGAACCAGATGTACTCATGTCATCCTCTTGTACATTCATCACCTTGAATTTCTAAACTCAACGATGGCAAGGCATCTCTGCCAGATGAGACACAGGTCACAATTTATGTTCTTCACTTTCACTCTAATTTGACTTTGTTTTAGGTATGCCATGAGGAATTCTTACATTAGGAAACACTGAATAAAAAACTTGAAGTAAATTTCCAGGTGGAAATGATATGACTTTAAGGCATAAAAGAAATATTCTGCAAAATAACAAAGACAAAGATCTCCCTTTTGAAATGAGCAGACATGAGAAGACAATTCCAAGTTCCAGACACGTGGGCCAGAATGTGAAGCATGATGCAAAAGGAGGAAATTTAAAAGGAAATGGCGTAGTGCAATTTGCCAAGCATTAAGAAAGTTATATATTGGAACTGGAGCTAAATTTGAGTTTAAAAACATACATTAAAGTAATTTAAACTGATTGGAAAATAGAGGCTAGATAGTTAACAGCTATGTTGCTTTAATTTGTAAAGACTATATGCTTTTTTAAACCCTATGTTCTCCTTAATTGGGGCCATGTTTCCTTAACATGATACTTATCTCACCATTGAGGAAGCACTCATACAGGAAAGGGTGATAAAAGCATTAAAACGCTAAAGAATATGCTTTGATCTGTTGTGAAGAGAGTCTGTGGAAGAGTGCCATGCTAGAAATGCTAAAAAAAAAAAAAAAATCTAGTAATAGCTTTGCCACTTATGGCATTGACAAGGTGGTAACTCCTCTGAGCCTGTTTGCGTCTTTAAAATTGAAGATAATCATCCCTGCCCTTTCTGCATCAAGAGTCACTGGGAGTAGACAACATCGTTGAGCCCGCTTGGGAAGCTGCAGTGCGCTGTGCACCCTGGCAGTAACTACTTCCTACACAGGTGTTGGTATGTAGAGTTTTAAGGTCAGATTGTTTACAGGCTTACTGAGTAGTACCAGACCTATGCGGTTATTTCAGTGAGGATTATCCTGAGTACTATGCTGGGGTGAGCAGCACATTTCTGTCTAGAAAGCAGTACTTGTGAAAGATGGTGATGTATTGCGATTCTACTGATATGTCTGTTGCCAAGCAGGAGGGGTCCCCTGACATCACACAGGACTTCTTCTGCGAGTCTTCGTGGGGGGTGGTGTAGATAGGTCAGAGCACCAGAGGTGGGGTGTGGGGCACAAGTGCCTATGCACACACTCAAAACCATCTTGCTCTCCAAAAGGTTCAGGAGGATTAGTCCCCATTAATCCCTATTTTCTAGGTGATCCTTCTTTTAACACTCCATCCTTCCCCACTTCACTCCATTGAGGAGGCTTTTTGCTTTTTCATGACATTTGACCTGAGAACAGGAAGTCCTAAGCATCATCTCCCCCATGATGGGGCATTTTGAGAAAGTACTATACATGCCAGGAGGAAGGCATTTCTTCGATCCTAAGGAGTGTTTATGAGCCGCATCCTCTCTCATTACCAGCACTGTACTATTGGAGGCACCCTGCTAAGCAGCAAATTTATTTCCTCAGGAGGGATGATGTGGCTAAGGACAGACTCGTAGTTGCTCACTTTCATCAAATCTATCTTCCTAAAATAAGAACTCTTTCTTTTATGTAGAGAATTGTGGTGCTGCACTGAAGCTAAAGTGACCCAGGGACCATTGTGAATTATGAAAACTGTATAATATAAAGCTATCACCAAAAGAGAAGGAAAGAAAGGGGTAAAGAAATGAAAGGGGTAAAGAAATGAAAGGGAAAGGGAAGGGAAGGGAAGGGAAGGGAAGGGAAGGGAAGGGAAGGGAAGGGAAAGGAAAGGAAAGGAAAGGAAAGGAAAGGAAAGGAAAGGA
>NW_004955498.1:1299947-1404101 GCF_000276665.1 Chinchilla lanigera | reverse complement strand
AGGGAAGGGAAAGGAAAGGAAAGGAAAGGAAAGGAAAGGAAAGGAAAGGAAAGGAAAGGAAAGGAAAGGAAAGGAAAGGAAAGGAAAGGAAAGGAAAAGAAAGGAAAGGAAAAATAAAATGTAGAAGGAAATTAAGTGGTTATCTATAGAGTCCTAATCACTGCAACATAATGACATCTTCTTGTAGGGAGGAAATGCTACATGTAAGGCACTTAGACAATTTGCTAGTCATTTCTATATAATGATCAAACCTTTTCAAAATTGCTTGGTAAGGTAATTCTGACCCAATGATTTTATGTCGTTAATTGCTGTTCTAGTCTTCTACGCTTTTATACTGTATTAATAGAAAACATGAAAAATCATTTTAGATTTTTCAGAAGAAGGCCCTAAATAGTTATATACACTCTTATGAAATTTCCCTCATCTTGAGATTTATGGAAAACAAGTTCAATGATTCTGTTCTCTGTATGTTGCGCCTGTCAGAGTGAGCACTTGAATACCTTAGAGATATTGTAGCAATGGACTGCTTTTACCATGTATTCAGGTACCACTTTGTTCCCATAATCAATAATAATGCTGTCAGTGAAGCCTAAAATGTGATTTTATTAATATTGCTCTACATGGCTCTTATATTTTCTGTTGATATGCTCTTTCCTGGCATTCTACTTGCAGATACAGCTGAGCTGAACATCTACAATATGTTTCCTTGATAAAAAGGGAAAAGCTCATTATTTAGATAATTTCAAGTTGCTTAATATTATTGGCTTTGTGTTTCATTATTTATATGCTGCTTTTATTTTAAAAAACTTTTTTTCACAGGGCTGTGCGGTGAGACACAGCTACCCCCTAATCTAGAGGCCCTTATTGGTAAATTGTATTGACTGCCTAAATTCAGAAGAGAAACTCCTCTAATAACAAATGAACTCATCATTAGAGTATTCAGATGGTCTAAAATCAATACCTACAGAATTGCTTAAATTAAGTAAAAAGACATATACTGAAAGCACGTGCCCAGATACAAAAATAAATTGTTTAATTACAGCATTTAAGTAGATTTCAGTGGAATGAGTGAAACAAGAAGAGACACTGCATCCTGAAGGCTGGGGTTTCAGCTGGCAGCAAGCACACACAGACAGCCTGGCAGATTATGAGGAGAAAATGTCACTCAGCATCTTGTAACACCTCGATGCCTGCGTGCATTTCTGACTTTCTCTCTGGGGATTTTAGAAAATGCCCCCCACTCCAGTGCTTTTAACCCTCTGGATGGGTACTTTGGAGGGTACAGGAAACCTCGTGCTTTTGAACCTTGAGCCTCTACGAAGCAAAAGGAAGTTCCCTATCCTTAGCACACTGAGCGTCCCACATTTTAATTTGATTCATATTTTATACATCAGCACAATAGGCCTGTGTTAGACATAACGGTGACAGGAACAGTATTTTAACAACAGAGATTACAAGCTTGATGTCAGTGGGGGAACTGTGTTGTGCACGTAACAGTCACTTAAAAAGCATTTACTAGGATGTGGATCAGGCACGGCCCGGCAGTCTGAGAAGTCTGCACACTGCTCCAGCAGGCCTATGTCCATAGAAGAGAAATAAAGGCCTCTAGTGGAAGAGATGAGCTTCAGGCCCATGTGCATCTGGATTCACTCTGCCACTGAGCACGAGGCACCTGGCCACAAGGCAAAGAGGAGGGAGTCTGCAGTGTCCCAGTGTGAATTTTTCACCTCACTCACTGGAATCAGCCATCTTAGTCTCCTCATTCTTCTTGAAGCTAAGGACTAGCTTGGTTCTTGCGACTCCTCACCCAGACGATGGCCACTGGCTCCTCACTACTCCCCTGTCTCTCTATCAGTGTCTCTGCTCTTTCCTGTTTTATGCTCTGCTGCAAGATGAGTTTTTCTGAGGCTCCACTTGATCATGACACTCTGTTTCTCAGAATCTGGGGTTGTGGGTGTAGCTCAGTGCTAAAGCAGTTACCTAGTGGCATGTGCAAGGCCGTGAGTTCCATCCCCAGCACTACCAGAAAACAGAAAATAACCCTTCATGCCTTCACTCTGCTCATTAAGTAACGAAATCAATCTCATCCACCCTGCCACTCAAGACCTTGTCACGGCCAGTTGAACAGCCAACCAATCACAGGTCTTATTTGTCCCAGTATATGTGTATTTTGCTCACAGGGCAACTTGTGCTTTTCCAAGGTCTAACCCAAAGATGATGCGACAATGAGATCCTGTAGTGTATGTATTCTATAAAGGCTTGTTTCTTGTTCCCTTCATGCCATCTATTCTGTTGGGTAGAAAATCCTCTAGCAAGATCCATTTGTCAACTGGTGATGCCCTCTATAACTGAAGTTTTAGTTTACTGTAACTAAATGAAAAATGCACTGGCTTTGGTGAAGAAGCATGGTTCACTTATAAAAAGTCATCTGTCCACACTAGTCATCCTCTAAGTGAGGTAGATACAGAGAGAGGAGGCAGAGCATCTCAGTATGGGCTTGAGGTGTTTATTTTCCCCATTAGAGGGGCCAATGTAAAGTGGCACTTGGTCACTGCTCCCCTGGGGGCTGTGGACTTGAAAATTCAATTTTCTTTCCCCCAACCAATCTGAGCCCTCTTGCCCCTGATGCTGGGGGGGGCACCTTACGAAATGACATGTATCTTTTGGTGGGAGACAATCAATACCTAATAGAGGCTCTCTCCCTACCATATATAACTAGAAAAAACAAGGAGAGTATTTGTAATACATAGCAGATACTTGACAACGTGAGTTATTCAAAACCTACATGGGAGCAAATGCTGAAAATACATCTTTATCATTAACATACTAATGTGTTCAGGCATTCTCTTTCCTTAGAGCTCATTATACTCTGGGTGAAGAAGCTCCATTGATTTTTATCCATATGCTAAATACTGACTGACTGCTTTGTACTGCTTTACTTTCTTTTTTTTTAACCTTATTGACAAAATTAGGAAACTGGAGTGAAGACTCTCCATGACCGTTTTAAGATCTGGTGTTCTACAGTTTAATACACATAAAATAACATTTCCTATGCAAACATATATGAGTCTGGGCTAAATATAAAACCGGAGAAGTCCTTTTTTTATAATTTAACACATACAAAGGAAAATTTCAAATACAAACCTGTGTGATGCATATGATGCTAGTTCCGTTATAAAAGAATAAGCTTTAACAAATTTATAAAATTTTGGTCCAGTGTTTCAGACTCCTATGACATATTTACTATGTCAGATGTGGGTTATACAGTCCAAGACATTTTGGAAAGTTCTGCTTTTTTATGTGCTCATTCAACTGTATTCTGAATGGTTAATCTTGGCCTGGCAGCAAATTTGGGCTGCTCTTCTGTGCACTTAAAATGTTATGCTCTTTGCTCTTGATACATAAACAGGAAAGTAAATATGGCTGCTTAAGGATGATAAGAGACATTCTGTTTTACATTCAGTACAAGGTCCTTGGTGTTTACAGCCTGCCTGGTGGCTTTACTAGCAGATGGCAGATATGTGGTGGGGGACAGAGGAAAGCACGCTGGACTCCTCAACCAAAGCTTCAATTTTTCAAAGCTACCATATCGGTTTCAAATTGTTACATTTTTTTATGTGGAAAAGTGCTTTATTAAACAGCTTTTACTGGAGATGTTCAATTTCTGTAGATATATTCTGGAACACTGATTAAACGTAAAGCTTGGAAATTTACAATAAACTTAAGCACACATGGTTCGTTTCCCAGAGTTTACTCACTAATGACTCCAAGACAGGACCTCCAGGTTGCAAACATGCACTGAGGCCATAACTGAAGAGATGAAAGGATCTAAGGAAAAGAGCACGATTGGATCAAATGGAGAGAGGAGTGAGAATAGAGGGAGGACTAATGCGGTGTAACCAAACTTTCCTCCAGCCCACAGCCGTTGACCAAGGCAACTTGGTGATGCCTCATCTTTGCAGTACTTTCATTCAAATCTGTACTTAGAAATCTCCAGCTTTCCAGAGGAGGTTGCCACTCTTCCTACCACCATCTTTACAGAGGCAAGTAGTGTGCCATGTGTTCTTTGCGGGTGAACAGGGCATGGTCATCCTTGTCATAGGGGAGAGGTATCTACTCTCACATAACAGATCATATTCATTTTTGTTTCTTGTTGGATCTGGGGAAAGTAGCACTCCCTCACCGGTACCTGATACAAGGTCATCATGAGAGAAGTGCTAAGCTAAGCAAAGAGCTATTGGTTTTGCAATTGAAATGCCCATAGATTGAAAATTCATAAAGTATCATGGACATTAACTAGAATTTGGTCATGACTGGCCATGCAACAAGCACGCGTGAAAACATTGTGTTTCTACACATCTCTGTATGCTCAAGGCATTCTACTACATGGAGATTACAAGTCAAAATATTTGGTACTAAAAGTAGAAGACCTAATTACAATGGAGATTTCAGCACGTGGGTTTCTAAACAGTCACAGACTTGCCGCAAGCTTATTAAAAATCACATCATACAAGCCCTAAGCAGATTCTTATTAATCTAGTCTCTATGCTAATACAGCCAAATGGTAAACACAATCTTGGGAATATGAAGGCCAATGTTATTCTATTAACCTTATATGTTATCCTATTTACTCTCCTATCTTTAATGAATAAATTAAGTGTCCTCTCAGTCTCTAATTACTGGATAGTTTGAACATGACAATGCATGGATTTTATTCAGTTACATTCTGTAAACGTAACACCCTAAACTCTATTATTTTGTGGGGGATTTCAGTGAAAGGCAATGACAGGTAAACTGTTTACATTAAAAGACTATCAAAGTTATTGTACACTCAGTTTCATCCTAATCCATCTGCTGTTTCTCTGGCTCTGACAGGCTGACCTCTCTTGCTGTGTGTGCCGTATTGATGTCATTACGGAAGAGGCCTTCCCTAGCCTTTCTGCTGATAACAAAGTAAATGGAAATGTGGCTAAACCTCAGGGAGGTAACAACTTGTTCAGCATGATGAGGGAGAACTGTGGCTGCGAAATAGGACTGTATACAGCAGGGAAGGAGTATCTGTTGTCACCACTAATGTATTCACTATCAACTCCAGCTGATAGCAGGAGTGAAATTTATTGCGCCTGTCTCATTAGCAAACTTTCAACATAAAAAAAGTGGCCTTGCACTGTAACTGACCTACTATGCTTTGGAAGTTTGACACATATCGCAGGTATAAAGAATATATCTCAGAGCTGCCAGAACTCTGGGAGTTTCAGCTGTTATGTAATTCTTATCATTTACAATTATCAAATAGCAACCTAGCAAGAAACTGGCCCAAGGACAACAATAAAAAAAAATCAGTTCAAATAGAAAAACTAAAGTCATGAATCGGAATTCAGAACATGCTTTTATGTGTAAAGTAGAGCTCTGTAGGCAAAAATGAGACAAAATAATGAAATGGAGGGGAAGAGCTAGAGAAGTGGTTGTCTGCTGGAAGTGGGACAGGCTTGAAGGACAGCTGTGCCACTTGCACCTAGCTGGAAAGTCCACAGTCTCCAGGAACATGCCTCAAATTAAGTGCACATTTCAAAGGGTACCAGGGTAATCCTTAGGCAGTTAAATAAATTGGGGTACATTGGAGCTACTTAGCATAAGGTACCCAGGCAGAGCCCATTAGAATATCTTTGTGTTCACAGGAAATTTGAGATGTTCAGTTCTGCTTCAAAATATCAACAGGCTATGCTAAGCTTTTTCTAGAGTCCTTTGGCTGAGGCTGATCACCAATTGAGTATTTCCAGACCTATGAAATGTTTTCTGCACGTCTAACTGGACACAATGAAGTCATCTAAGGTTTCAGGTTAATTTATACTAAGAAGAAGATGTTACCAATATTAAAATATCCTGAAGCCACTTTGTAGCAATACCTGTTTCTTTCATGACCTTCCTGTTTCTAAGGATGGCTGCTTCTATTGCTGGCCTGAGATGATGGGTATGGGAGCACCATGCTCAGATGCAAAAGGGCTCAGAACCCGGGCACACAAACCATCCTGCCATCAGAGGACAACACACTACACACCGAGAGCTGTGTACTGTTATCATCCAATGCAACATGAACCCCACGCTTATCTGGATCTATGAATATGTGCTAGAGGGTGCTTTTGAATTGGCCCACCAGACATTCAAGAAGCTTTGGGAATGGGTCAAATTTTGGATAGCTTAAAACTTTAAGGACAGCAATTTTAATAAACCTGTCAATACAATTTCTTTGTTAAAAAAACATTTGAGACTGATTAGGCTGCTTATAATGAAAGAGAAGCACAAGGTCTATATCTTTAGATCTTTTATTGAACTGCAAACCCAGCATCAATAACTGCTTCTCAGCTGTAAATGAAAATTGATTCCAGGTTTAACTCCTCATTTTCAGGGGTCCCTTTAATTCTGAGAAATGTAAGAAGAAGAATTTGCCAGACCAAAAAACCGAAGGTTCAGTGGTGTGAGGTGAGGGCATGTGGAGAACCCAACACCTTCCTGCTCCCCGGGAAGCTGTCCCACGGGATCAGGCCACTCCCTCACCAAGTGCCACGAGGCTCCGCTCAGCACTACCACTAGTCCTGCTTGAGTGGCTGGAAAGTGGCAATTCAGTGTTGCATAGGGAACCCCAGGGTTGGATTTATGTCTATGATGCCAATAGCAACAGATGAGAAGTAAAACATAGTCATCTGGACAATGGACAACAGGAAATCCCTGAAGTCCCAGTCACATCATTGACATTCAACTTCTTTTAAAAACCAAAAAGAGCATGTTGCAACATACATGTTTGTTCAGACACAAGTACAAAGCACTGTGTTAGACTCCAATACTTTTCTGCAACTTTGTAATACGCAACACCAGCTTTGAGTGATTATTTCCGTCTCATCCCAGGCTAGCTCCAGAGAGAGAAACGAGGTGAGTACAGCATAAAGAGTTTCTCTGGAGCACAGCAAGGGCTCAAAAAGAAAAGCTAAGAACTGCAAAGTATGTGACTCATCTACCCATCAACCTTTTGAGTAAAAACTTTTTGAGATGTGTAATTTTCTGGGGAACTTGGTGCTCTGTTTTAAAAGTTTTCAGGACTCAGGGGGAGTTTAATTTGTTCATATATGATGGATACCTTTGGGAGCCAGTTAGGGCATTCAGCCCAGTTCCTAGTAGGGCCCTATGAACACCTATGCCAAAATGAAGGGGAATGTCTATTTCCTCATGGATCCAAAAGAGGAAGACCCCAGGTCACATTTACAAGGGCTGCAAGGACAAATAACCCCTCTTTGTGTAGTGCTTATGGTTTTCAAAGCACTTTCTTGTACATGATCTTCATTTGCTCCTCACAATACCCCTGTGAGTTAGATAAGGCTCTTTTATCCTGGTTTACTGGTGAGAGATCTGAGAAAGAGATGTTAGGCAATTTGCCCAGTGTGATGCAGCTAGCATGGGAAGTTGGGACGTAAGCCCAGGCTTCTTCTCTATTTCAAAAGCCATGCTCTTAATGACAACACTTACAGTTCCTCATGGCCAGCCATACCCAACTAATGCTAGGACAGGACAGAACCTCCACATTCAAGTTTTCCATAGATAGGCTGCTTTCCAGGTACATAATTCAGCACTGCTCCTTGCCATCCTATTCCTTACAAGAAAGGGAAGGAAATATATCCAGCACCTCAAAGAACACAAGACTTTTAGATCAGGTTCAGAAGTAGTAGCAAGGCTGGTAGCTATCATGTCAAGTAGTAAGCACTTGCTATGTGCTAAGTTTAGTGTCAACTGCTTTTTTCTGTGTTGATTTACCTATTTATTGAATCCCCACTAAAACCCAATGAAACAGGGGCTACTTTTACCTCCATTTTATAGCCACTTATATTTGCTCAAGATCACCAAATTTGAAAATGCCAGAGCTGTGATTCAAACTCATGTCTCTCTGACCACACAGCTATACTCTTCTCACTCACTCTCCCATACTGTTCCACCTTGGAACACACTGTGAATATGTCTGCTTCCCAAACAGACCCAGCCATGGAAAGGAAAGGCAACAGGTGATGTGGATGGAGAGAACACACAAGCTTTGAACAAGAATCTTCAGGGTATAATCTTTGTCACTTCCCCATTGAAACTATGTGTGTGCATGATTATGTATCTTGGACTTTAAAGAATCATTAGAAGGTGAAATCTTTTTTTTTTTGGTACCAGGAATCAAACTTGTGACCTTGCGCTTGCCAGGCAGGCGCTTGGGCCATTGAACTATATCCTCCGCTAGAAGGTGAAATCTTTTGGTAAAAGTTATATTGCAATCTTGAGTCTCCATGGTTAGGCATGTAGCATCTTCAATTTTTATATTTCTCCCATTCTGACCTTATGTTTCATATTCCTGTTTGAGGAGGCAATACTTCGCTTTTGAATACATCCTAATAGCTTTGTTGGTTTTTGTGCACAGGTCCAGTCTACCTGCTCAGAATGGCTACTGCTGCTGTGGAAAAGGCCAGGGCTGGGTGGGAAAAGGCAAAGTTGTTCTGACGGTAAGAAACTGAGTACTGAAATGCTAAATTAGAACCTGACATGCATTCTCTTCATAGAGAATCCATTTGAAATACATCTTTTTGGGACTATTTGGGCTGTAACCACAGCAAAATGGCTTAGGAATTTTTTTTAAAGATTGGTGCATACTCCCTAAACCTGGGTAATTTGAGTTTCCCCACATGTGTCAGGTGAGACAATTATGAAGCAGATGATTTAGGGATGTTATCAAAAGGGAATGGCTTTTTATCACCTATGTCATACCAGTATGAATTCAGGCACTGGGGTCTGAGAATGCTTCTAACTGTAACGTTGGCTTAGACCAATGGTATGGTCTGGCTTCTTGGGCACATCACTTAATGTACTACACATTTGTTTGTGTATCCTCACCCAAAATCATTCTGCCACAAATAGAAATGGCTGTGCAATTCTGTTGCTGAGACAAGAGGACCAAAACTACCTCTAAGGTTTATTTTCAGGTCTAAATGAGACAAAACATCAAACTTGTTCCAGGTACAGCTCAAGGGTCCTTCCAAAAATGAGAGTCTCAGTACAGCTCAACCTGATGTTGCTAGATATATGACTGCCACAATTAGAAGACAAGGGAATGGCATTATATTATCCTGATGACATTATGTTATCTTAATGGAAATGATTTTGGCAGTTGCTCAATAAGGCAAACACAGAATTACAACAGGACACAACAATTTCTCTCCTAGGTACATATCCTAAAGAGCCAAAAATACATCTAGGAAAAAACTCGCACTCAAATGTTCATAGTAGCATTATTAGCAATGGCCAAATGGCATAAACAATCGAAACTTCCATCGACTGATGAGTGGATGAACAAAATGTGGTTTATCCATACAATGGAATATTACTCAGCCATAAAACAGAAATAAATGCTATTATATGGTACAGTGTAGAAAAACCTAGAAAACATTATGGTAAGTGGAAGAAGTCAGACATAAAAGGTTACATATGGTTGGATTCCATTTATGTGAAAGAGATACAGCCATTAGGACAAAAAGTAGGTTGGTGGTTGTCAGGACCTAAAGAGGGAATGAGAAGAAAGTGCTTCATGAGTACGGGATTTCCCTTTGAGATTATGAAAATATTGCGGAATTGGGAATCAATGCCCAACTTTGTGACCGTACTAAATGCCACTACACTGTGCAACTTAAAATGGTGAATTTTGTGTTAGGTGAACTTTATTACAATAAAAGACAAAATTATGTTGATTAACATAACTTTAGAAGTGAATTCTAGGCCTCATAAAGCCAGAACTCACCAAAATGTTGTTGCCGTCATTGCTGCCATTATGGCATAAGCTTACAGCCTTTTAACTAGTCCTCAAACTCTACAAATGGCTCATTTGCAGACACTGTAACTTTATGCCCACTGCTTGCTTGCTGGACTCACTTATGGGGAATAGGCTGCCATTTTGCTTGCCTTGAATTTACCAGTTCAACTTCCCCACCAAATTGTGAGAATTTAAGCCATGCTTAGGAAGATACAACTGGTATGAGGGCAGTGAATCACAGAACAGTTCCAACTCATCAATCCTGTTCATCTGAGGGTCTCAGCTCTTACAGAACATCAGCACAAGTACCCTGAAAACCTGGTTGACTCAGGTCAGTGGGCCTGATGATAAAGGTAAATGCAGAAAATAACATTATGAGCTAAAAAGCAGAGTGCATTTATATAATAACAGAGAGGAGGAAGTCAATGTGCAAAATATACTTTCACTTATTGTTGAAGTCAGCTTTAAACATTTCCATTAAAAAGTAATGCCATATCTGTCAAAATAAATGATCTAGGTTGTTTTGTTCGGTTTTTGTCTTATTTACCAATCTTACCATCTTGTCATTGATGTGTAAAATGCAGAAAGCAGAAATGATCGGAAATTAAGTGTGCATTTTACACTTGCTATGAGGTCCACAGCTTGAGGGAAGGAGATTGTTTGCATTCTGTAAATGTACAGAAAGCTCCTAGCAAATAATCATGAAATTGGCTTAGGCCAGCACAGTGTCACCCACACTTATCCTGTGCACGTTCTCGACAAAGGACCCAAAAAACAGGGTGCACTTTTTAAAAAACATAATCAAAATGGTAAGTAATTCTTCTCTATTCCATATTTGAGGGCATTAGCACACGCAGAAGCTCCCCATATTAGAAAAAGACCTCCCTCACAGAAACAATACACAGGCAACATTCACACCACACGATGCTGTTGTTCTCATGAGTTATAAATGCTACTGTGGCCTTTTCAAATCAAGAAGCCCATTCTCTTTGGAAATGCTGAAAGCACACACTCCTGCCTTCTCCTTTGCTTGGAAAGTACTGGAAATACTGAGAGCATGCAGAATGGAAGAAGACAAATGCAGCAGCAAGTTTTTGCCAAATGCTACTTGCCTGAGGGTTCGTAAAAGCTGCAAGGTGTAAGGTATTGATTTTCAGCTGCATTCGGAAGCAGGGTATCTGGGAAAGGTGAATGGAGCTGTCACATTTATATGTAATTAATGAGTGTGAGCTTCAAGCTGCCCCGTGGAGTCACCAAATGAACATTAGTCCTCACCCTAGACAAAAAGCAGCTCAGGGGAGGGAAAGACAATCTTTCTTACTAATTGATGACCTGTATTTATGCATGGAAAGCAGAAAGAGAAGGAGGGAAAGCAGTTTTAGGGAGCTCCTCCACATCCTTCCTGTTGCTTTAATGAAAGCAGGAGCCGAATGAACCTGTTGCAGAACATTGGCCTGTCTTTGCTCCTTTTCCTTTCTCCAAAGCCCAGAGACAAAGCACGGAGGTGGCCTGTGTTTGGCAAAACCATGCTAGTTCTTTCCCTTCCTCTCCTCGGTTCCCAAAGCAGCCCTGAGCTCCTCCTACCTGGTACAGCTCCGTGGCTGTGCACTGGGTGGTTAAGGTCTTCACAGGCTCAAGGTCATCCTCATCACTGCTCAGCTTTAGGTCATCTTCAAGCATCCTGTGGAGAAATCAGAGTGGCATTCCCATTAGAAAATGTCTTTCCTAAATCATCCTCAGATCCATCGTGTAAGGAGGATAAAATACTGGAGCTACGATCTGACAGCTGCGATTCTGTCAAAGGTGTAGAGGGAACCAAGGTTCCTTCAGCTAATTACATATTTGAGCTCTTATATGTAAGTCATACTCTGCATACATCTTCCCTCTCTACATTCCCCTAAATCAAGGGGAAAAAAGACTATTTCAGCATCTCCAGAGATAACTGGAGTCTATATATTTTGACTACTAAAAGAGCAATAAATGCACTGATCCATCAGTGCAAGGTGGAGGTGGGACATGGCATTGGATCCTCATGGGACTGGGGCTCTCAGTCTGCCAGGCAAGAATAGGGGCATGCTAAAAGCCCCCAGCTCTAGATACTGCTGGTGATGCCTGCTGGGGTTCACAAAAGGCCCAGTGGACTTCCACTGCCTTTCACCCTCCTCTGCTGCCGGGCAGCTCAGTGGCCATGAAAGAGCTGAGCGAGAAATGGCTGGTCATTAACTTTTTGATATATGACTCATCTTTTCCTGCAAAATTTGATCCAGGAGATGTAAGCCCACCATATGGTAAGAAATCTTTCTCTCCTAAGGCGAGGTACCTGAGAAAAATGAGTGATCTGGATTTGGCTGATGAACTAGCACTTTCAAAATTGTTTATTGGGCACACAAAGCCTTTTGTTTCGACAGTGGCATTAATTCTAATGCCATCTATCCTCACTATCTCCGAGATTGAGCTCCAGCAGAAAAGGCTGCTTATTATCGTAAAATTCCAGGTGTGCAGCCTTCAAAGATCAATTGGTGTTCATATTTTCATTTACTCAATAACAACTTCAGACCTTATCGCCAGGCATTAAGAGGAGGCCAGGCGTAGTCTCTCTGGACCCATTCCCAATTTCCAAGCATGCCATCTTCTTGCTTGCTTCTAGGCTCAGCACTGAGGCTGGATTTCCATTCCTTAACTCCAGCATCCTATTTCCTCCCTGCAGCTCAGTCAGATCCCACTTTTTCCACAATGCTTTCTAGATAGAACTCCTATCTCAGAAAATATATCATTTTCCTCGGTTGTCTTTTCCACTAGCCCTGGTTAGATCACAGCTCTGTTTTCTGCTGGTTCCCCCTCCCCAGCCAGTCTCAATTCCCCAAAAGGTAGTAGGAATGCCATAGTCACTGCTGTCTTCATCGCAGTACCTTTCCAAGAATAATAAAGTTCCCCCAGTCTCATTTTATAGACACGGAAAGAAAGGCTCAGAGAGGTAAACTACACACCTACTTAGTGCCATAGTCAGTCCCCAAATTCCCATTTCTAGATTTCTTGCTATGTTTTTGTTTTTTTTTTTTTTCAGGAAAAAAAGGCAGAAAGGAAAATGTAGCTTGTACTTTGACAAATACAGGAGGGTGTTATGTTAGAGGTTATGTAAGAAAGAGGTTCAGGTTAGAGTGGGTGTCCAATAATTCTCCAAAGGGAGCTCAACTCTCTCCTTCATCCTCGGCCGCCTAGGCCTAGGGTATGTTCACTGGAGTCTGATAACTGCAGTGAGAGAGAAAGGATGATTGGTGAGAAGGACAGCTGGTAGTGTTGGGTTCACATGAAGGAAATTTGTGGGATTTATGACTATCCTTCAGGAAACTAATGGATGTTTTTAAGATCGTTGACAAGGAGAAAAATGTATCTTGGTATTTCTTTTGAAGTTACAGGCTTATGATTTTGACAAATAGTTCTTTATAACAAATTGTAGGAAATGAAGACTGTATCACTCTTATAAGCTATATAATTCAAATATTTAAAAACCATCCCTCTTTATCATTACAAAAGACTCACTCTCTCTCTCTGATGTCTGTGTATATCTCAATACATGTACGAAATGTCTACATGCTAATATGTATCTAAGTGTTGATCCGGGAGTGGTGGCACATGCCTGTAATCCCAATACTCGAGAGGTTGAAGTAGGAAGAGCACCACGAGTTTAAGGCCAGCCTAGGCTACATAGTAAGTTCAAGGCCAGCTTGAACTACACAGGGAGACCTTGTCTCTGAAAACAAATAAACAAACAAACAAACAATCCAACAAAAAATCCACCAAAAATCCAGATATATATCTGTCTTGAAAAAAAAAATAAATGATGAAAGACTCCTATAATTAATAGAATCAAAAAAAGTGCAAAATACTTATCAGCTACCCAGAATTGAGTCCTGACAATGACCCTATGAAGACGATCTCTTTCTAACCCTCCTTTCCAGCCTGTGAGTCTGAGGCTTAGTGCAGTTACAGAACTTGCTCATGACAGCACAGCCAGAAATCATCCAACCGGGTGTGGTGGTGCATGCCTGTAATCCCAGCACTTGGGAGGCTGAGGCAGGAGGATTGTTGCAAGTTCAAGATCAGCCTGTGCTACAATGTGAGCTCAAGGCCAGTTTGAACTGCATAGCGACACCTGTCTGTAAAAGACAATAAAATAAATAATTTTTAAAAATAAAAACCTTAAGAAGATATAGAAATCATGGAGGCAAACATGGGACCCGGACCATCACCAGCCAGAACTTGAGAGTATGTAATGTTTGCCTAGTGGTCACAACTTACAAAGAACAATGTATCAAGTAAAATTAACAGCAAATTAAAAAAAAAAAAAAACCTACACACCAGACAAACGTGGATTGATCACAGGCTAATCAGAAGCTCTGATATCTTGGCCAAGTCACATACCAGCTCTGAGCCTCAGCTGTGTCCCTCATCTGTTCAGTGGAATAATACTCCGGCTGTCTCACAGGATGATGGTAACAAGAGCTAATGTATGTGAAGTACTTTATGAAAACACAAAAAAGAATGCAGGCTATCATAAGTTTGGGAAGATGTCATCTTGGTGGAAATCAATGGACATCATTAATACCATTAACCAATTATCACAAGGGCAAGTCCCTATGCATCTTGGATCCTCTCATGTGAATTTGCTGACCAACTGGAAGATAAATCATGGTGACTCAGGAAATGTCTGTTACCATCTCATGGCTGGCTCTGGGAATGGGATCATGGTCTTTAGGTTACTGTTCTTTAGGAAGAATAGAGGCAGAGCAGCAACACCTAAACTCAACAATTATTTCACTCCCCAATCAGCGCTGTGTGATTTCAACATGGAAATCAAATGCCCTCCAATGTGCAATTCTGGAAATAAGCAGGCAATCTACATAGTGATGGACATTAACACTCTTCCATGCAATAAACTCAGTATGAATTTGGTTGTTAGTAAAGGACAATTTGATGTATATATTCAAGTCCTAGTAAATATAAGTCAAGGAAGTAACTAGGAAGGCAAAAACTACCTACTTATCTCGGGAGGTATTAAGCATTCATTTCATTCCACTCCTTCCCTGACCTATTAAGCTTTATTATTGAATATACATGCACTTGTTTGCAATTTCATCCTTGTCTAATGCTGAAAATTACTCTAGGGAGAGCACAGGATTATGAAAGATTTTGAATTTAATTATTATAGCAGCACCATTCACACCCACTGCAGTTAAGTACATCTCAGCAGAAAATGATAATCTCTTTTTTTGTATTTGGTAGTGGGAATCGAACTCGGGACCTCACGCTTGCCTGGCAGGCGCTTGTGCCACTGATCTATATCCCCAGCCCAATAATCTCTTTTCATGAGGTTATAATTCCATAGACAAGTTTATCATGTACTGGAGATCCCAAAATGTGAAGAAAATACGTCATATGAATGGATATCTGTGTGTACGTAATATGAAAAGTAACAACTGTCAGACTTTTCAATTAGATGAAAGTAGAACAAAGTATATCTCCTTAATGATTTCAGTTGTCAGTTCAGGGGCTAGTGGTTTGCAATGCCTGTCATTGTGTAAAAACAGTTTTTGTTATCACTATGGCTTATAATTTCTATAATATTAAATAGAATAGACCGGGAAACTCCAAAAAACTAGTCCTTTCCCTGAGGAGATGATCCTATGAAAGCTCAAAAAATGTACTGGAGGTAGATGAGAAAAAAAAAGAATAGAGGCTGGGTATAGGGGCACACACCTATAATCCCAGCACTCTGGTAAGCTGAAGCAGGAAGACTCCAGGTTCCAGCCCAACGTGGCCTACTTAATGACCTTATTTCTAATTGAAAATATGTGAATGTGCTGGGTTCAACCCTTAGTATGAGAGATACAGAAAGACAGAGACAGAGACTGAGACAGAGACAGAGGGAAAAGAGTGAGATGATAGAGAGGGGAAAGAGGGAGAATATTAAGAAGGCACTGAGAAAAGGAAGTAGAGTTGTGCCAACATCTTCTCGGTCCCTGTGCCTGAAGCTGAGACCCGTGGACTGCAAAGACTCTTTGCTCTGGATTATTCCAGGGCACTGTGATGCGACAGGTCTCATGTGAGCTGCTACCATTAAGTCAGAAGACTACTTCCCACCAATATTGTCAGTCTATGTAGAATGCCTTGGTGATTTCAGAGAAGGAAAGGTGGATGGTTTAAAACGTGATTATAGAGGAGTCTACAGATCTGAAGCCCTTGGTTGAGGCAGCATGGGCTCAAGAGCAAGTGCTATTTATGTCACTGTGTCACTTGGTCATAGAGTGGCAATATCTATAACATCCACAATATATGACCCTACAGCCTTTGTCTGGTGGGAAAATCCCTTCAATTACTCAGGATCTTGTCCATACACATGCTAACAGTTTGGAGTTGCTTTCTTCTTTCCTGTACCTTCTACCTGGTAGTCTGAGTCTTGTTGTCTAGAGTCCACACTCAGAGACCAGACTTGCAATGGTGTTGGAGCTAGAATCAGTGTTGCTACAGGAGAGAAGGAGGCTAGCTCACTCAGATTTCAGGCTCTCAGCAAAGGTGAACAATTGTAGCCTCTGGCCCAGTGACTTCAGGAATTTCTGCTTAGGAGTTTAGCGTATCACTGCCATCCCAATTACCCAGAGCTGATACAGTCACAGTAAGTTTCTGATGGCTTCAGATACATCACACAGTGGAGCTTGGAGTTAGTAACATATCCCATAGAGTCTAGAGGGTACCTGAGGACTTGTGTCCTCTAAAAAGTCTGCTTCTGTAGGCCTTTTCTAGAATGGCAACTTGGTTCTTTTGATGCTTTTAGGGCCCTTCCTTTTCATAAAGCAAATTGAAAGGAATGAAACAAGACCAGCCTAGAATTACTCAGGGACTCAGCTTTTTCCTGCCTAGCTCTCTGTAATCTCTGTACCAGTGAATCACTTGCTGGTGGTAAGGCAGGTAGGTGACAAGGAAGAGAAGTACTGTTTCAGGAAGAGCTCCATTTAATTTGTCAAGATTTTAACTTAGACGTTTCTGATAACAATGACTACCTCACTGTAAATCCTAGAAAACCCCAGTCTGAGGGCTGTGGCAGTGGCAAGCAGTTGGAAAATGTTTACTATCTGCTACAGGGATGAATTTCCAAGATCTATCTGGCCTAATGCCACCCACTGGGGCCACAGCTTGACACCAAAGTAGTTCATGCAGGCTAGCACAGTCATGCACACCAGGGAAGGAGTGTCCTCTGTAGCCTGGGTCTCCTAGACTAGGTTTCAGAAAATAGCCACCTCAGAAGACTGTTTTGGCTCCTTAGCAAGAAGATTAGAAGTTCTCTTATGGGGCTATCTTTGGCAAAGTACAGTTCCCTCCCATTTCCATAGTGTCTGTGAATTAAGAACAGGTTTTGCATTTTTAAATGGTTGAAAAAATCAAAAGAAGAATATCATCTCATGATATATAAAAATTATATGGAAATCAGATTTCACTGTGCATAAATAAAATTTTGTTGGAACACAACCATCCCCATTCATTATGTGTTGGCAAAGGTTTCTTTTGTGCTACAATGGTTAAGGTGAGTAATTGCAGCACAGATGTAAACCTAAAATATTTACTATTTGAGCCTGTCTTAGTTACTTTTCTTGTTGCTCTGATTAAATACCTGGCACCCAAAGTCGAAGGAGGAAAGATTTATATGGACTCATAGTTTGTAGAGGTTTCAGCACATAGCTGGCTGGCTCCAAAGCAGGGTGGTATGGCAGAGGAGCATCACAGAGGAGAAAGAGACCATGGTGTGGCAGGTAGGAGACAGCAAAGCAGCAAGCAGCAGCCTTCTTTCTGTTCCTTTTATATTCCATCCAGGCTGCAAGCTTATTGAGTGTTGTCACCCACACCTCAAATACCCATGCTAGAACCTTTGATGCCAGGCAGGGAAACATTTCTAGTAGTCAACCTCTCTTTAGAGACAGGCCTGGTTAGCTCCATTCTCAATGGATGGGGAAAGACAAATTTCTTACCAGGGAGCTATCATTTTTGGGGTTGTGTTTCTCAGCCTTCCTTTAGCTACTTAGGACAAGCACAGCTGACTGGGGAGAAGAAACTTCTCTTCTACCTCCAAGGTAGCTCAGGATCATAGAGGGGACCTCATTACTTCCCCTTCCATCAGCTGCTAATTGTTAAAGGATTAAGTAAAGAATTCTTTAGGGAGCTGGGCCATTAATCTCCAACTAAGGAAACTCTCCAAAGCAACTAAAATACTACGTTGCTGTTAAGTGCACTACAACTCATGCCTGCTGAAAGCCATTGTGCCTTACATTAAACTCAGTGGGAACAAGGACCAATTCTTAGTTCTATCAGAGGCACTGCAAATTCTCAGCCGCTGATAACACAGCACTTCAGCTTGGAGTGCCTCAAACTATTTCTCAAACCCATTTCTAGAGAAAGGATGTCAAGAAAAGCTGCTTATCTGCATTGACACAGATGAAGACAGGATTTCCTTTATGCGGATGCATAAGGAATCTACATTTTATTTCAGATAAGTAAAATATTTGCTTTTGACAATTTAGGCTCGACTAACATGTTGGCAGCAATGTTGCTGTTGTTTATGAAAATCTTACCCGATTTGTATGCTCAGCTCTTTCCACTGCATCAGAGTGAATCTCCACACGTTGGAGTAGGAGGTAGACTGCCCCACAACCCATACTGATAGTGTTTCAACTCCATAAAGTCCTGGAATTGGCACAGGTGGCTGAGAACCCTCTGAGCATTCCAGCAGTGAGCATTAATTTGACCTACCATGTACAGGCATACAAAACAGGGCTAGGTCAAGGCCAAATCCTAGCCAGCCTGACTGGCAAAGTGAGATCCACTTTAAGATTGAGACAGTTTAATGCTCACATAATTAGTGATAGAAAGACCTGCCAAAGGTGCCAGTTCTCTCCCTGTCCTTGGTTGAATGCACCAAAACAGAGGATTCCAAAACAAAAGGAACCAGATGACTGCAGAGTGAGTTAGAGCTTATTCTGTGGCTCGAGGGACCATTCTGGATCTTGATTTATCCTCGTTTAATAGGCTGTAGTTCTAGTTAGTAGGAGAAGGACAGAAACCTTTTTACCTCCTCAGACCCCAGGAGGCAACGAGATGCTCTCATGACAGCCTCCCACAGTGGATGGGAAGACAAGTGGGGGATAACCTCGAAGTCTATCTCATGATCTATCTTCTTGTCCTGTCACCTGTATGGTCAATCACTAGGTATTCTGCCGAGACTCGGAATCAGCTAAGGTTCAAATCTCGAGCTGTGTGGCCTACTTGCACACTTCAGGGTCTGTGTGATGCCATCCATGGTCAACACATTTCCCTACACTACTAGACATCTAAAGCAGTTGACAACTACCCCTTACAATGGCTGCTTTTCAGATCCCAGTGCCCTGCTGTACATTCTCATTTACTGTTTCATGGCAAATAACGTTCTAACCAAGGCTGGGATTGTCATTAACACAAACAGAACAATAGTTAATTGGCTTGTCTTCCTGGAGGGGTGCATGTGAGCTAAGCTGGCCATAGTAATACTCCCCTTTGTGACTAAGGGCAGACATCAACCAGAATTAGGCAGTGCTCAGTGTCCTTGAAGTCCAGTAACTTCCCTCTATACAAAACTAATAGACTTATGTGGCTACTGAGCATAGTGCCGGGCTTGGTGTACGGCCTGAATCTGGTGTCTCATCAGATAGGGCCAAATCTAAGCCCTCATCAGGTGTGCTTCCTCAGATCAAATCCCTTTCATTTTACTTCATAAAATGGGGGCCGTAAGGGTAACACTTTATAGAATTAGTACAAATATGTAGTGAAATATCCCATGTCAAACCCCTGCCACATAGCAAGCAGTCAATTCTTGTCATCGGTTGTGATTGTTTGATTAAGATAGTTCAGCTTAAATGATTCTGAACACATCAAATATTGTTTTATTTGGTGACACAGATTTAGAAAAATGTGTTCTCATGCTAAAGGAAATACTGAAGGAAAAGGATCAAACTTTTGCAGCAAATACTTGTCTCATGCCACAAACAGAAGTAGATCAATTTTTTAGTACAAAGTGAAACCTTGTTAATACTTTTATCAACTTTTTGAAATATAGAAAATTCAGATCTACACAAGATGCAACTTAATGGTATATCATAAAATATGAATCTACCAGACTCCAAGAACGCAGAACAGTTTGATAACAAGAAGTCTATTTGTATGATGTATTACATCATCAACAAATAATATAAACCATATAATGAGATTTCCAAAATATATTTGATAAAATTTCTTACCCATTCTGGATCTAATCTTTTTTTAAAAACTAGCTAGAGAAGAATACTACCTTTTGGGGTTAAGAATATGTAAAAGTAAACTGTCAACCAAAGGAAGGTTCTAGTAAGTATGGAAGGTTGAATCAATTTTGAATATATACTTTGAAACAAAAATGGGATCACAGATGACTGTTTCAAATGTTTTTAAGAATTTGTATTAATGTTGATTCATTGAGTAGACAGAAGGAATACAAACAGATTAATATTATCCAATGACACAATTTGTTCTGATAATTACTCCAATTCAAACAGTTTTGAGACATCACATATGGCTTCTACAAGGAATTTTTTTCCATGTAGGTAAAGATGGCATTAGAAAATGAAACAAAAAGTCTCACTTTTCATTTCCATGGTTCATAAATTATTAACCATTTAAAAACCCATCACTATTTTATTGACATTCATGACAATCTGCAAGCTTTATAAATACAGAGATGCCAGGTAACCCGACAGAAAATGTGATCCTATTGTTCTAACAAAATGAGAATTGTCTTAGAAGGGGCTCCACAATGTCTGGGCAGATATTTTCCCTCAGTAACACTATGAGGCATGCATTTCCCCTGAGAAGTCAACATTTATATTGATGTACTTGGCTGCAGAGCCAATCCTGCACTGGCTCTAATACAGAAGAATTTTTTGAACATTTTGAGTAATGGGATTGAAATAATTTAACGACTCCTTCTGTGCATGTTAAATGAGTTACATGATATATTTAGCATTTGCAGAAAATTTGTTTACACTATAAATTATAGCACATGGCACAATCATACTGATGTGGAAAACCAGCCATCTTGAGTCATTTTGGCCATCTTTCTCCAAATTTCAACTCAGTGCATATGAATCCTCTGGGGCTCCCCAGCACACCATGGTAATTTCTTAACCCTGTGGCCCTGCTAAACACACATAAGGTCATCGTCTTAGCTCTACCACTGACTTCCAAAGAAGGCCTGGGCCAAGTGATTTGTGGAAGAGAGGGATTCTCAAGATGAGGGAGGGTTCACTGTCAGTAAGTGACATATGGATCTAAACTGTTGGGTACCACCATTTGTTAAAGCATTAAAAGGGACTGGCTTTCTAATGCTGAAACTATGTAAAAGTAAACTGTCAATGACCCAGGTATCTATGATCAAAAGCTCTAATAAACCCAATTCTCTAAGGAGCAACACCATGAAGGGGAAAGGTAAAAAGAGTGCTAGATGGTGCAGGGGTCTAGTTAGGGCTCCTGCACATAATAGAAGTGCAAATGTAGGTAATCTAATTGACCTCTCTGAACTACCACTGTTTTTTGGTCTCTAACGCAAGCTGATAATTCTGTACTTTGCAGGGTTGTTGCAAAGAGTAACCAAAATAGCATGGGAAAAGAGTCTAATTGTGAGTGTTTAATAAATGTTACTACTTCCACCATCGTTAATATTAGGACAAATTTGACCCTGGTTCCTACCTTGATGCATTCAGAAACAGCCTTAAAAGATTCCCTGCAAAGGAAACCACCACATCTCTGACTGAAGAAAGTTTAAGCAATGACAGAAAACCATCAGTGTAAGTTTAACATGTTGTAGGTGAGCATGTTATGAAACTGGATACCTGTTCTTTACTGATTTGGTTTCAAGTATGAAAGTGTCAGTTACGAATACTGCCCAAGCACTAGGCTATATCTCTCCAGTTATTCACAGATTCACATTCTTGATAAATGGGCAAAAGAAACAGATATTTATAAATACAGCTATGCAGAGCAGTGGCAGATCCAATACTGGCCAATAGTTATCATCTAATATCTACGACCATACAATCTACTCAGAATAAAGATATAGTTATCACAAATAAAACTGCTTTAGTCATTCTAGGAATAACATGTTAGTAAAATAAAAGCATCTTGAACATTTCATGTGCAAGGTATAATTATGACTTGAGGGCTTATCCCATGACCCTGTCTCACAATAAATCTAAGTCAGCCAATACTAGCTAATAATAACTGAGACGTATTGAGGTAAGCTGAACGTGTGCCAAACATTTACTTTTCTAAGTGCTCTGAGAGACCAGCTCATTAATTCTTCCCAAGAAATCTGGAAAGTTGTACTTATACTTTCTGTTTTCAACAGAGGAAACTCAGAAGCTTAGAAACTTAGGAAATTTAGGAAGACGACTCACAGGAGAAAATATCCGGCAAATATGTGATAAGAGTCTGGTGTCTAGAATATACAAATTAACTTGGAACTGAGAAATAAAATGATGAGTAAAATAAATAAAGAATGGGCAAAGGATCTGGAAATTTTCGTGGGGAAGATACCACTAATGACTATCTCTGTCTCCCTTAAATCCGCGTGTTGGAACTCTGCTCTGCAGTGTGATGGTGTTTGGAGAAGTGGCCTTTGATAGGTAATTAGATCATGAGGCTCCCTCATGTTGAGATCACCGCCTTTCTGAGCGGCGCAGGGCAACTCACTTCCTCTTTCTCTTTCCACAATATGAGGAAACCAAGAAGAGAGACATCACCACAAGCCAACCATACTGGCCCCCTTCTTTTGGATTTTCCAGCCTCCAGAACTTTGGGAAATAAATGGTGTTTAAGCCATTCAGCCTATGATATTGTTAGGACAGCTTGAACTGAGGCAGAGAGACGAATTGCCAGTAAACAAATGAAAAGATGACTGACATCATTAGCCATCAGGGAATAGACAGACAGTGTGAGACAACAGTGTCTATCACCTGATAAATGGACAAACATCAGCTGGTCTATTCGTGCAATGGAATACTACTCAGACACAAAAAGGAATGAAGTACTGAAAATGCTACAGCATTAATAAATCTCAAATGGCTGGGGATATAGCTCAGTGGCATAAGCGCCTGCCTAGCAAGCTCAAGGTACTAAGTTCGATTCCCCATACAAAAAACAAAACAAAACAACAACAAAATATCTCAAAAACACTGTGCTAAAGTCACTGAAAGCTACATATTTAATGATTCTATTTATGCAAAATATTTAAAGTAGGCAAATATATAGACACCGAAAGCATAAAGACAGTCAAAGAATGGTTGTTCAGATTTGGGGGAGGGGGTTGGGGAATGACTGACTGCTACTGTCACCAGGAACTTTAGGGGTGACTAAAATGTTCTGGAATTAGATAGGGGTGATGGCTACCAAATTCTGTGATTATACAAAAAAAAAAAAAACCCATGGAATTTCACACTTCAAAATGCAAGTTTTATGGCGTCTGCATCTCATAAAAGCTGTTATTTTTTAAAGTCTCGCAGCAAGTCAGAAGTGCTAGAGGTAGCCCAGATGGCCGCCCTCACCCTTCTGATGTCAAAGCCATGTCCCTAACCACTCTGCTTGCTGGCCTGCACAACAGAGATTGACAGAAGGCCTCAGATGCATTCCTACTCATACCTACAGAGAAAAACAGAATAAAAACCTTTTTTTATTCTCACATAATCCCCTTCTCACATTGAAACTGCAGTTGATACAGCCAGCAGAAACCTCACCAAGGGAAAATGGCTTTGTCTTTTCTGGAAGAGACAAAGCATTACATTAAAGAGGCAGCTGTCTGGATGGGATGAGGACCAAGCCAATATCCCATCTACAAAGCCTCCTCTATCCTCCCTGACTTCACAATTTCCAGACCTGAGGCTAGTAAAGACAGGACTCTGTGCGCTGGCCCCCTCGCGACAGGACACACTCCTTGCTCCTATCCACAATAAACCCCACAAGCAGGCTGTGTTTAATAGGGGCTGGCAATGTACATGAGTTGCTCTAATTGGATGTTAGAGCTGATAGAAGGAGGCCCACATTTTAGCAGCTGCAGGGGAATCAGGGAGGAGGATACAGATTAGAAATCGGACTGATGGTTTTATACTGGGATTTACTAAGCACAGGTAAAAGCAAACTTTGCCTCTATCTCAAGGGAGGGAAAGGTGTTAGTCCTTGCTGGTCTGATGGGTGGCCACCCAGGTTGCAGTCGTTTCTCTTCTGTTGAGTTCATGCCAGACTAGGTCTTCCCCTGGCTAATCGATTCTCCAGACTGTGACACGTGGGATTAGGCAGCTGGGCTCCTATCAGGGCTCAGCACTGGCATGCAGCTCCTACAATAATGCAAATGTTAGGTCACAAATCCAGTTTAAATTGTGGTTCCCTTGAGCTGAGAGAAAATTTTCCTTTAATCCTCTTCTTATTGTCTATGCTATTTGTCCTTCACAATCGTAGATATAACACTGTCAGAATGGCCAGGCTGCTCTTCTTTATGTGAAGGGAATGCTCCCTACCCTCTTCCCACCACTAGGAAATCAAGGTTTCCAGTCATTATCAGTTTTAAGAACCCTTTGGCTGTCTTGGAACTCAACACAGACCTTGCTGCCATCTCCCCCGACTGTGACATCCACTCCTTGACCTGTCCAAGGAAAATATGCAAGGCTGCTTTAGGCAGGATGCCCTGTCCCTGGGTGCGGTAGATTAACTAATGATCAATTTGTAGCACCCAGCTGAACTGAATCAGCGTGGTTCTGGGTGTGGAGGGCCCACCTGAGGATTGTTCCAACACCATAAAAGGAGAACTGGAGGGGAAGATGGTGTGCTGTTGATTCCCCTGGAGAAGATCCTTCATCCTGCTGGAGCAGACTTTCTAGCTTCCACCACTGACCTTTGGGCCTTCCAAGTGCAGATCCTTGATACACACTTGAATGAGACATTGTCATGGGCTCTAGGCCTCCAGTTGGACTTATGGAGGACACTGTGTGGGATCCAGGCCTCAGCTGGATCCTCTGGGTCTCTCGTGTGTGGACAGATCTCTTGCACTCTTCAGCATTTGACTTTTTGGGTGAATGTTATAAAATAATCCTAAAAATTATGTGCCCTGTTTCAAATCTTTTCCCTTGCATACCCTGACTACAACACTGGGCCGGCTCTCTGTGACAATGTAGGGATCGCACTGACCTTTGTCTTGGGCCAAGCGAGGAATAGTCCCCCGTCTTCTTGGTTTCCCAACCATGAAGGAACATGGGTGTTCCCATCTCATTTTTCTTGCTTTTGGTTATTTTTAATTGCCCTTGTACCACGGCCAAGCTGCCTTGTAACTGTCTGCAGAACTTGAATCCGACAGAGATAGCTGCTATTGTTAGCAGGAGCCCTCACTTCAGCCCATTTAGCAGGGCCTCGTTTTGACAGCTGCACAATAGCCACCTTTCCTTGAAAGAAATCGTGATGTAGAGGAGAGACAATGTGGGACAACAGGCTGATGTGTACCCTGGTCTCCAGTGGGTTCTCTTGGCGTAACATCCAACCACAAAGCCAGAGAGTGAACTACCAGTAGGAAGACAAGCTGGTCAGAAGACAGGCTTGGTTAAGGACCCTAGAAAAAGCCACAGAGCAGAGCTGCTTGCAAAGACTGCGGGGCTGCTTCCGACAAACATTTTGTCTCTATAGGAAAAAGTACAGTGGTTCTCTTAAAAACTATTTTCGCAATTGCCCAAGTGGTAGTTGGGCAGATTTTCCTTAGTAATTAGAGTAACAATTTTCTCTGGAAATTAACTGCTTGCAGATGTGTCTGAGGCCATAGCCAGAATTCTAGGTCATTCTAAGAGAATGGACAAGCAGGAAGTGTAAGGATGATTGGGGGAGCACCTCCTGTCTCCAACTTTTTAGGATGGGACAGAACTGAGTACCTGACCACCAGAATCTGCTAGCATGCAGCGAGGTAACTTCAGGGAACAGGACTGTTAGTGTTTGCCTTGTGCTTACGCTCAACTCCTATGTCACAGATGCTATGTTTCAGCTGTTTTAAGCCTCCCAGCTTGTGGTATATTTTTTTTAACAACACCCCCAGGAAACTCCCAGGCTTTACCCCAGGTTTTAATTCCCAGTTTTCTCAAGTATGTGGATAGGAAGGAATGCATTCACACCCCTAATTGCTATTTTTTCACATATCTGCCTCACCATATAATTACATGGGGGGGAGCATCTAGGGGGATGATAATGGTCTGCTTGAAAAGAGAAAACAGCCAGGAAGGTGACAGAGGGGTAGTGGGGGTTTCGTCAGAGACCAGTGTCCTAAAGTAGAGAATAACTGAAACTTGAGTGGTCTGAGCCTCTTGATTTCACAAAGCATCACCAACAACCAAAACTCAACCCAACTCGGTGGCATTCCTCGCCCTATTGGTGGGATTGCCTTATTTCTGGTTCTATTCATCATTTTGCTTCCATAAAAGCTCTTTATTTAACTGTCAGTCTTGCCAACGATAAAGCTGGGTTTTGCTTCCAGCTACATCTGACAACGACCTCTGGGGGCAGACTCACACTCTTGTAGGCGTGTGGCATCTTGGAACTTTGGCATTTGCGTAGCATGACTTTGGGCCCCCAGAGAGCTTATGGTGTTAGCCCTTTGGCACACCCAAAACAGAAGACCTCAGAACAGGAAGTGAGATATACAGCATGAAGGCCCTGCATACCTCCCAGAGAGGATGGCAGGAAGCAGAAGTCCAGAATGCAAGGGAATTACAAATGCTGGGGCTATGACCAGTAGTCAAGTTTATCACCTCCCAGCCAGAGGCAGGGAGACACTGTTCTGAGTTCCACTTCTCTGACTGCGGCACGCCAGCACTCTTTCCTGCATCCTCCTCCCTTGGCCAGGAAAGCAACAGTGCTCTTCCCTTGATAAGCTTGTTTCCTATTCTCTTTGTGTGGATCATCCACTTCCTGGACTCCTACGGCTTTATGTTCAGCCTAGGACAGTTTTGGGGACTGTAGCTTCCTAGATCCAGTTCTACTACAATGTCCTGCAAATGCCTGAAAAGCCCAAGAAAGACAAACTCAATCCATTATCTCTCTCATGCCCCCCACCTGGTTGTTTTATTTGTGTATCTATGTATTTATCTATCTATTGACTCATGTTTTATTTTCATCTACCTAATTATTATTGTAATAAAGTTCAAAAATTTTACCATTTTACAGTGGATTATTTAGTGCTTTTCAACACATTCACAGTGCTGTCTAATCATTACCATTATAATGCCCCGGCGTGGTGGCACACGCCTATAAGCCCAGCACTCGGGAGGCTGAGGCAGGAGGATCATTGTGAGTTCAAGACCAGCCTGGTCTACAAAGTGCACTCAAGGTCAGCCTGAAGTGCATAGTCAGACTCTGTCTCAAAAAGACCCCTCAGAAAATCATAACCATTATCTAGTTCCATAACATTTTCATTGCTCTGGAATGACAGCCTGTAACTTCTCACTAAGTAATTTTTAGTTATAACTCTCCCTTTCACACTCCCTCTCTAGAAAACTTCTAATCTGCTCTGCACCTCTACAAATCTGCCTGTCCTAGGTATTTCATATGAATGGAATCATACACTATGTGTCCTTTTGTGCCTGACTTCCTTCACTCAATACAGTGTTTTCAAGATCCATCCGTGTCATACCATGTATCAGTACTTCATTCTTATGCTTAATTTTTTCATCTTTCTGTTATGGTTTGAATAATGATATCCTTCCCAAAAGACATGATGAAACTTAATCCCCAGTGCACCAGTATCAAGGGGTGGGTTTTTGAAGGTTCTTAGAGCATAAATGGGATTAGAAGTGCTCCTCTGCGTGATAGGTTATACCCATCACCAGTTGAAAATATGGTAAGTCAAAAATGTATCCAATACACCAGAAGCAGGAAATACAAATGGACATTTTGTAGACATTATGGGATTGGAAAACACGAAAAACCATATCCAATAAGCCCTGACACCACAGTCTCATTTCTTTCCTCTTGACCCAGTGGTGGACTAGGAGCTCATGCAACTGCCTCCAATCAAGAGAGAGGCTTGTGCTACGTAGGGATAGCCCAGGACAAGATCAAAATGAAAAGTTTAAAGTATAATTTCTACTGAATGTATAATGCTTTCCCACCAGCATAAAGCCGAAAAATTGTAGAGTGAACTATTGTAACTCTAGACCATCGATACAGTGCCTCATACGAGTAGATGCGGAAGTACCTAGGTCCTTTTTGTCCTTCTATCACTCCTGCCGTGGGAAGATATAGCATTCTTCCTTCACGGGTTCTGGAGCTGTGAGAAAATAAGTTTCTCTTCTTTGTAAATGACTCCATTTTTTATAGCAGCGGTAGCATTACTACGGTGCTGCCATCTACTCACATTTCCCAGCAAGCTTAGAATCATTTTAAAATTTCTTATCCTTCCCTTCACATCTCTCATCATTCAATCCCACTGATAGGAATGTAGGCATCCCATTCCACTGGGCCTATCCTACCCTCTCTATCCCCAACTTTTTTCAAGCTTTTACCATGTCTCAACTGTCCCAGAGTTACCTTTCTAAAGTATAACTCTAGCCACGCAATGCTCCCAGTTAAGGTCCTTCAAGGAAACAGAGGTCACAGACTCCGAAAATCATTGCTGGGATATCTGGGATCTGCAGACTTGTATGACCTTGAGGACAGTAGGACCTGGGGCATGGGGAGGAAGTTGCTTTAAATGTGTGCAAAGGGGCTGGTTGGGAGGTGGCCGGTACCATGATGCCCAGGACAGGTCTTGGGACTTGGATGGGATGTGAAGACAGTCAGCATCCAAATTGCTGATGGGGAAGGGTTGCCAGTTGTTCGTGGTAAGGAGATAGAGAATCTGGTTGTGAGGCTGGTCTTGACCACACCTACTTCTCCATTTGTGCTAGATGTCTGGTGTCAAGGGAAACGCCTTGAGGGACTTAGGGTGTCAGTGGGCCGAAAGGAAGTTCCACACTGTGGACAGAGAGTCAAAGGGGCTGGAGAGATGGCTTTGCAAAGGGGCAAGGGATCTGCTAGCCTTTGGAGCTTGAGGTATTTGTATAACTTCTGGAGTGGCTTCTTCCTGAGATAGGGATTCACCTTGGACTCTGTGTTTGTGTGGGATCTTGATAGACAGGCTAGAAGACAAAGACACCAGACCACTGAAGACACAAGGCATGACCCATGAGGAACAAAAAAAGTATGGACAGGTATGAATGTGAAGGGCTGGGTTGCAGAACTGGAAATTCTTATGTTTCTATTACAGAAGAGCATATAAGTACCCTTAGCATTTGTGTGTCTTCTTGTACTGTTCACCTTAGAGAAAATGCCACGTAGCTCGTCTACATACATGCTGTTGCTAATTGTTAAAGGATTAAACAATTGTTTATTCAAGTATAGACTTGTGATTTTTCACACTTGTAGGTTTTCATGGGAATTCTTTGGGTCTCTTTAGTTTTGAATATCTAATCTCTTGGTCTTCCTGGGAGAAAAAAACAGTTTAATCCAGATTTAAGACCTCTCTATCTCTTCAGAAATGAACACCATCATGCTACAGCCTAAGAAAATCTGTCATGTTACTAAAAATGACTTTAATCACTTTAATCCATTCTTTGAGTTCCTTATTAGCACAAAATTGAATAAATGCAAAAATAACTACTTTTGCATAATTCCCAAGCTTGCAATTATGGAGAGAGGAGCATTTGCAGAAACTTAAAACATAGTCCTACATAGCTTTGCTTAATATTTATTAGAACACAGCCCCGGGGTCGTTCTTTATCATACACTCATATTCATACTTTTCACCACCACTCACTTTGGAGCTCCTTATAATTATAAGATACTTTTTCCCTCAGGACATCGAGGATCTGTAGACTTCAGCCCTCTCATGAAGCTGATGGTGTTTCCCCATTTTCAGATGGAGGTGATTATAAATGGAGCACTTAAAAGTTATATTACATAGCAGGTTCCACAGATTTGTGCCTATAGAAAACATTCTCTAGGTTCTCTTCTGGTGCTGACATATAGAATGTGCTGAGACTTTTTCTCATCCTGAACACAGCTTCTTTTTTTCTTTTCTGTTTCTGCTTCTTTAAGCAGGAACAATCACACCAGCCTAAAAGTACCTGTCACTCTACCATATTAATTGCTTCCTACCAATTACACATTATTTAATGAAAAATAAAAGCCAGTGTATATCCCAGGCAAAGAAATGTACTAAGATGACAGCTTAAAAATGTGAAGACTGTCTTTGTCAGGGAGCGCAAATACTCCTCCAAGGCCAATAACATAGGTTTACCTGCATTGCTCTCCCACTGTCTAGCAAAGAACAGCTCTGGGAGCAGGTCGGGGCAGTGCCGTAGAAATAACCTTGTCAAGTCCTCCTTGCCAACTAGGGTGCTAATTAGTGCCAATTAAGAACCTTTGTTTTGCTTTGGTTTTTTTGTCTGTGGAACATCTGTCCATAGGCATTGAACTCAATCCCCCAATTCATATTCTCAAGGCCAAAAATATCAGCCAACAATTCATTTTGGCCTCTGCGAATGGAGCTTGATTTTAAATACCTTCGAAGTTTTGGAATCTTACTCTTCCCAATGGGTCAGCTCTAACGTTCATGTCTACTCCGGTGGTCATTCAAAGTACTTTTATTTTGACAAAGATATGCTTTTGTAAGATCTCCTGTGCACTGGCTGAGAAAAGTGGCAAAGATAAAACTATGGAGACCCAGGCTTCTTGCTTGTCCTATATTCTGCACCCTGCTTCATTTTTAAAAAGTAATGTATTGTTACTCAGATAAATGGTCTTTGTTTTGTCTTAAAAAATCCCAGTGGGGAAAAATCAGTGTAAAATGGCTTCTCTCTAAGTGAACCTATTCTGTGTACGGGGTGCGCCCATAAAAGCGCCTGCCTCATTAGTGTTTGGAGATGCAAATGAAGGTGGTCCTGCTGTTTCTTTCTCCTTTTATAAAGTGCCCTTTCAGTCCTTGTTTGGGACAGGACAAGACCCAGGCCACTGGCAGCGTGTTTTATTCTGTGTGGCCACGAGAGGACTTTCATTCATTCCAAAGCAGCTTTATAATGACATGTTATCATAGACAGTACCTAGTCTTTTCTGGTTACTGCAAAGTACTTCGGGAGATTTTCTCAATTCACTGCCCACTAGGAAAGCTGTTTTATCTGGCAAAGATTCCTTTAATTTGGGTATTTCTCTGGATTTCATTATGAAGCCTTTGTCCTTTCACTTCAAAGTAAACAAACACACACATTGATCTTTAGAAGGCTATCAAATCTTACTGTAAAACACATTATTGCCATATCATTTTCTTCAGCTCTGTAATAAAGTTATTTCACATTATTCAATTTGCAACCCGCCTTGTGCAATGAAATGTCATGAGTCTTCTTAGAGTGAGTTAGAGTCTCACAAGAAGTAGAAAAATAAATTCACTGAAAACGTGATGGAGTTTTTGCTGCCAACACATTATAAATTGCTCTATTTTAAATGTCTGAACTGGGCAAACCTAAAATACAAGGGCAGATTTCATTAGCATTTATGCAGTTTTTTAGTCGGCTTTTCCCAATATTTCACTCATCATCAGATGAGAGAGAGCTTGTCAGGAAAAATTACAGTTAATGGTAGTTAATGGTGGCTAAATTCAATGGATTTGTTTCTATGTTTTTTACTCTTGCTGGAAATAATGAAAGTATTACATGAACAGCCCTTATGTTGCTTGCAAAAATTGCGTCCAGTTCCAATACTAAGTAGCATAAAGCTTTATTTGATTTATAAAACAATCTACGTAAACCTATTTTTATGTTTTATTTGATTCTAGCCATTATCCTGAGCTAGGAAGTAATTCTAAAACATATCTCACAGTAGCAATTTGCTGTACAATCCCAAATTAATCTGCATAAATCTATACCTGTTTCCAGGACACTAGAAGAGATGTTTATGAGAAATAAATTTATTCACACTCTTGTGCCTGTGGGACTTAGGGGAAAATCAAACTTAGGGTTTCACCACTGGTTTCATGTCAATGTTAATGCCCCGGGTTTTACCTTAATGACATCGCTCCCTACCCAGAGGAAGCAGTGGCATCTCTACGGTCCATACCATCAACATTTCTCCAAGTTTTCAACTGTTCAGCCAGAAGTTAAGGACACCAACAAGTCTTTCCACTTTTCAGCATATCTGAAGTGACTGAGATAGATCCTCAAGCACTTAGCTGGATAGTTTTTGAAAAACCACATCAGTTACTCACTTGAAGCCAATCCACTCTGCACTTTCAAGGTAGGCCAACAGGCAGTGTCAAATTCAATAATTTGTCCACTTCCTTCTCTTTGAGATAAATATCCCTCCTTGACCACACCGCAAATGAAAAAGACTTGCTCCTGATGTACTGAGCCTCAACAACATACTCACAGGGTAGCATCAGCACATCTTTGAGCTCTTGACATCTTTGCTACTAACACTAGCCAATTTATTTTTCTCCTGGCTTTCATCAAAAGTCATTTTCAGGGAAAGGAAAGAAAAATTAGGGTCTTCCACCCCACAGTCAGGCCACCTGTGGCTGATTTGCCCGCAGAACTTTATCTTATAACAAATACAGCAATCTTCTGACTGCTGAGAATCTAATTTGTACTTTTCTTTTGATGAAAATACATTCCTTCTCATTTTGCCACTGATATTTCAAGCTTTGTTCTCACCGTATCTCATGTCTCTTTATGCACAAAGAAAAATACAAAGACATTAAGAGAAGGCTCACCTCAGAGGAGAGGCATCCCTCCAATATGAAGACTTCAACTATATAAGAAAAGCTGGGCATCGGTCCTTACTCTTCTATATTTCCTAAAAAAAATAACCCTGAACCTAAATTTCGAATACTCACTGGAACTTGACTGGTATTTCTTTAAACGCCCTCGGAAAAGTGGCTTGCTACTGACTGGATAATGTTTCAACCTGAGATTCTCAAACTTCAGTGAATACGCAATCAGTCCACCACATTTTGCAAATACAAAATGCAATAGAATGGCAACTTCTTAGTCCAAGTAGCTAACATGATGTAAAGAAAGGTTTGGTGAGTGAACAATGAGTTCAGTTAGAATAGGTGTGGGGCTGTCAACCACTTTTCCTCAGCAACTTCCAATCTCTGGAAGGGAGGGTACAGTGTTAGAAAGTGTATTTTTTTACCAGCCTCTCCATATTTTGTTTTACTCTTTGTTTTTTATTTGATTATTTTCTTTTTGGTGAATCATTCTTTTGTGGCCAAGTCTCTTAACTTAACCCTACTAGGGCTGGGGATATAGCTCAGCGGCACAAGCACCTGCCTGGCAAACACTAGGTCCTGAGTTCGATTCCCATGCCAAATAAATAAATTAATTAAATTAAGTAAACCAAGTTAACTAAGACAGCAAAAATCTTGGGCTGGGGATATAGCTCAGTGGCATAAGCGCTTGCCTGGCAAGCCTGAGGTCATGAGTTCAATTCCTGGTACCAAAAAAACCCGAAACTAATAACTCTACCAGTTTGCTGAGAAAATCATATTTAAATAAACATATGTGTAACATGGCTATATAAAATGAGCAATGATAATGATTAATTAGCAACTCTAAAGTAAACAAGTCAATCAGAAATAAAAAAAAACAATATTTGTGTCCATCCATGGTACAAAGTTAGTGTGATTATAATCCTTATATAATCACTGATCTCTGCCTCTCTCTTTCCTTCTCTCTCTCTGTTCCTAAGATGCATGTTACTAATTTTGTATATAAATCAAGAGTAAATACAAAGAAAAGAATAATATGTCATTGATGAGGGAAGAATTCAACTAATTAGAGCTCATCTCTTTTATCCATTAATATTTTGGGTGTTTTCATATCCAATCAACTAATTATCTACTATCAAGCTTCAGATAATATGAATGAGATAAGACATAATGAAAATTATAAATTGCTTGTATGTTAGGTTCATTATTATAAATTGTGTTCAATATTAGTGTTTAAGTCAATAGTGATTAAAATGATAATTAAATTGAGTGCTATGTACACAGAAGCATCTTTCTTCTAAGTACATAGATCAGAATACCAGAAATTTCCTATCAGTTTAACTACTTACTAACTGATTCTCACGATAAGAGATTAGTTATCAAGAAAACACTTAAATAAAGGACACACTGTTGGCTTCGCTGAAAATATGATTTGGAAGTTCAGGGCTGACTACCTAATCTCTAGATTATTTGTGATTGTAGAGCCAATCTCAGAACCACACACAGAAAACCAGAACAAAATAGGAAATGTTTTTCTCGGGCTCTTTTTGTGTGTGACTAAGCACTCTTTTCCAACATTAAAAAAAATTATCTCCTTAATTCTGTTTCTTTTTCTCAGTCTGTGTTTACGCAAGTTTGCATTTCAAAACACATTCCCACCGAGGGCGGGGGCAGACAGCCCCTGAGCTGAGCTGGCCGGCTTGGAGTGGACAATCCACACGCTTAGATTTGAGAGTTGACTTCATTACTGCATTTTCAATAATACCAGCATTCAGAATGGTCTCAAAAGTCACCAGGATAATAGGACTATTATCTCTCCCGGCAATATCTAATAAAAAGCTCTAAGCACATCCAGTCCCTGGTTTTATAAAACATGGCAGCAAATTATCTCCCAAGAATGTTCAGTGAGTGTGCGGCGGTTCTTTCTCTATTCAGCTAGCTTTTCGCCCCACAATGAGGGAGGATGATCGGAGCCTACCACCCAGGAGACAACTTCCAGTTGCAGGTGGTCTGGAGAGAAAAGACAAAAGACTCCTCACAAAAGAATCTTCTGGGTGAAAGTTGGTGAGGTTTCAGAACACTCTCCGTATTATCAATATAAAGTAAATATAAAACAAAGCATGCTTTTTGGATATAAATTGTCAGGTTTCACTAGGCTCCCTAATAGGGCCATTTGATTTCAAGTGGACTTTCTGATCTGGGGAGGCAACAAGAGAAAAAATGGAGTGAAAATGGCAAGCTAAAAAATAATGAGCATCTACACTCCAGGTAGATATTGAAGCCGAGTCTATATATGCACAGAGAAATCTATAATGATGTAGTTATCTGGATTGGTGAGGATCAAACTATTTCACATGAGATTAGGAGGTATTCTGGGAAAAAAAAATTCTATAGCCAAGTCAGTTTGGGAAACACTTCATATTCTACACCCCTCTTGTAGAAACACAGTGAACATTAGCATATTAAAGCCTCAAAGAATTCCTACAATGAAAAGACTCGTTAGTTTCTCTTAACCCACTGCTTCCCAAATACACTGTGTCATAAAATTCCTCTTTTGGGAGAAAGAGGGGAGAGCCTGAATACCAATTCACATTTCAAGGTACTATTACATGGTGATCCATTTAGCAAAAATACATCTAGGTATTTCATATGTAAAATAATTTTGCCTTACACTGCTACATAATTGGCAGAAAAGTGAGGTTATTTTCTTTACCTCTGATTTTATTTGCCTCAAATATTCACATCATTTGCATGGCATAAATAAGAGCATATAGCTCAAAGCTTCCTAGGAAAGTTACTTGATATTAATCAGGAATGCTTTTTAAAAACACAATAAAAATCCAATTTTCACTTAGGAGGTGAAAGTCAATGTACTCAAACTCTGCATAATCCCCCTGTGACACAGACATAAAACCTTCCCACTGACCTGCCTCGTAGCTACAAATGAACACAGGAATGGACCTTTTCTTTTTAAAGTTAAGAAGCTCAATTTGTTCTTGGAAATTTTCTAAGACAATTACACTGCAAAAGTCTCAAATTAGTGCTCTACAAATGAAAGACTCCGGATTAACCTTATGTAATCAGTTCAGAAATACTTTTGGAAAGTCTTTTAAAGATGAATTCCACAGGGAAGGTAAACAATGTTTTTAGCTAAGTTATTGCAGTGGGGGCGTTAAGTGCTTGGATTTATTTTAGGGGTTGTTTATTTTCATGACAAAAGGGATGAGTTTCCTAAAGAAAGCTTCTTAGAAGAGTAGAGAAGCCATACAGTTGAATCTCAGAATTGCTGCTAAGTGTGCCTACGTGGTTTGACCTTCTCCCGAAGAAAGACTGAATAAACTTCTTTAAAAAAGCAAAGCTGGCCAGCACTTTACTGAACATTACTGTGAAAGAAAGAGGTGTGTCTTCTGCTTCCTAGATGTGCTTGTAGCTCCTGGTGCACAGCTCTCAAATGACATTGTTCAGTTCTGGCCCTTTTCCAGTGGCATTTTGCTCTATTCAAAATGACAATTCCAGGTAACCTTTCCATGCTGGTTTCCAGGAGTCTTTAGAGAATCTGTGTACTGAGAGATGCTGCAACATGCCTGCAGTTACTAATGTGTCCATTTCACATTGGCCGTGCTATTCTGCACACTAACAATTGTGTTCTGTCAAATGTTATTCCTGAAAACTGCTCTAATTTCTCACTAATTTACTGTTCAATTTTCAGCACATGGGATGTGTCTACAAACCAAGTAAACTGAAGGGGAAAGAAGGGACTGAAGGATTAGGTTCCCATGAGAATAAGAACAAGGCTGCATTTGATTGACTGCTACTGAAATACGCCATTTTGCTAATTATGAATGAGCATTACGGAGCTACCTCTGAGGCAGCCTGTGGCATCTCCATCTCTACTTGTGTTAACAAAAGCTGCTGGGCTATAAATAATTAATATTAATGATGAGCAAATTCTATAAACTGTGGACTCCAATTTTTACAAAAAGTTTTGCTTTTTTATCCTATACAAGTAAGCATCACTTTGCACGATAGATTTGTTTCTGGAAAGTGCATGTAAATTGATGTTTTGAAAAATCAAACCATGTTGTAAATGCATGAGATGAGCTTACCATTTAGAGGAAACCTGCGGTGAATCATTTTCAAAGTGAAAGATAGTTTTTTAAGGGTGAAAAATTACCTTTTTATCTATTTGGAAATGTATGCTGAAATTTTTTGTGACAGGTTTGTGTCAAGTGGGAAAACATCTATATATGCCTTTTCTTTTGCTCTCTAGCATAAAACTGTGCATTATACTCATGAAATGATAACCGTCATACAGCCTACTCGATATTAATATCCACATGGGCACGTGAAAGTGTATTTTCTTAGTTTATTCCATCAAGACAGATTGCTATGATTCATCTCATTTATTGCTTGCTTTATTTTTAAAAGGAGAAGCTAGTGAAATTCTATTTCTAAAAAATATTATTTTGAGACCTTTCCATATTTGCAACATTTTCATTTTGGAATTAAACTAAAAAGAGAGTTTTATATTGTAGGTTAAAATTTGGGGAGTTTTTCAGCACAGTGAATTGGAATTGTTTTTAAATGTTTTGATGTGTGTAATGAATTGTCTTTACTGTGTTCTTTCTATTCCCTTTATCATACTTTATAAGCTTTTTCCTGTACTCAGGCTGAAACCCAGTATCTCACAGGTGATAACTAAGCACTGTATTACT
Organism: Chinchilla lanigera; assembly: GCF_000276665.1. Classification (NCBI taxonomy): domain Eukaryota; kingdom Metazoa; phylum Chordata; class Mammalia; order Rodentia; family Chinchillidae; genus Chinchilla; species Chinchilla lanigera. The sequence continues at coordinate 1,366,684 of NW_004955498.1, read as the reverse complement.
GAGCTACATTCCCCAGCCTTTCCTTCCCTCCCTCCATCCTCCCCTCCTTCCTTCCTTCCTTCCTCCTCCTCCTCCTCCTTCCTCTCTCTCTCTCTCTCTCTCTCTCTCTCTCTCTCTCTCTCTCTCTCTCTCTCTCTCTCTTTCTCTGTCTCTCCTCATTTCAGGTTCAGTTAAATATTTCTCTCCCTTTCTTTAATTTTGACACAAGATTTTGTTAAGTTGCCCAGGCTGGCCTGAAACTTGTGATCCTTCTACTTCAGCCTTCTAAGTACGTGGAGTTACAGAAGTGTGTCCCTAATCCAGACTCACTAAACTTTCTTTGAACATGGAATTAAAGTATAATAAATATGAATTGAAATGCTATTTGAAAAGTCACGTCACTTTATTGCAGATCTAAAAGTTTCAGTGAAGGAAATCAAGGGATACATGCTTAGGAACACTTATTATTCTGTAATTTTTGAACAGGGCTTCTGGAAGTTTAACCTAAAAACCTTATGCACAGAATGATGTGTCACAGAGCTGCTTTTCCACAACGGTAGTCTATTAGCAGGGATAAATTGTGCTGTCCAGAGAAAGTTCACTTTCTGGAACATGGCAATTTATTTATTTATATTACACACTTATATTATCTATGGTTTAAAGCTCTTATAAATAAAAGTGCCAGAAGCAAACATGATGAGTGTGTAATGCTAAGTTATGTGATCGAGAGAAATATTTAACTGAACCTTTCTTGATTTTATTTTATAAAATTAATTTATGCCACATTGCCAAAGACATTTCTTTGCCCAAAGTTGTTATCTTCTAAAACTGTTTTGGACCCCCTCTTAATATACTTCATGGCTAAATTCCTTCTAGAGTACTTTTTCTAGCAATGGAAGCAAACAAATTAGTCTATTGGGCCTGAAGAAAATATTCTAAAAACACACACAAATATTTTTAAACAGTACATATCTCCATTATGGCAATACTCTCTTAACTCGGTGCTTAGGAGAAAAGGAAATAGCACCTCAGTGAATTACTTTTCATAGTTCACTCGGCAATGTGTTTACTAAGTCACCATTACAACTATGTACTTATATATTTTGATATACAGTGTGTTCTACAATAGGATGTCTTCTGAGATTCCATTCTTACTTTTAAAACCTATTTAAATGTTATTTTATCTTCCCTCTCAGCAAAAACAAGATTATTTCTCAAGGGATTCATAGAGAATCCCGGTAATAATTAAAGGCAGAATCTGAAGACCAACGAAACACAAACAGATATGTAGCATGAGGAATGATTTGCTTAGGCAAGGGAATACAGCGTTCATTTCACAGAATGGCAGGGGCTAGCCCATGAAATTTTATTCATGTGTTTTCTTAGACAATTTCCCTTATGCATGCAAAGAACTGGGAATTCAGTAAAGCATTCTGTTCCACCTCGTTAGAAAGCTGGCAACACGCTTCCTGTATCTTAAAAGTAGTTACTCACACATATTTGAGCCATGCAATCATTGATATGACTCAGGAAATTATTCCAATAGTTATTTTACAAATGAGGAGAGGCTATCCTGAGAATTAAGAGCAGAGAATGCCTCTGGTCAAGCTCCTGTCCTCCACTGTTTCCTCCATGTTATCTCTGTTAGCTGCGAGGTGGGGCTGCCACTTCCCAAGACAGCTGAGCTCAGGTGAATTCTCGGATTGGAGATTCCACAGGCAGCAGGAAGATAAGGTGAAGTAAGGGCTTCTTTCTGGAGAAAACTAGACATAGGTTCAAATCATAGGACTCATAATTATTGGCTATGAAAATTCAGCTTTAATTCATGAATCTCAGTTCCTCATGAGTAAAATGTGGGAAATAGCAGTACCTCACTCCCACTGAGTAGGGCTTAGTCTTTAGTTAGTGCATATAATACGTTCGGCACAGTGCCTGTCACTGAAGTCCCAGCTAAGTTCCTAGCTTTAGTGTTTGAAACAATCACCAATGGACAATTGTGACTGTGATAAGATGTTATGATGAGCTTGAAGAACGAGAAGAATGTGCCTATCACCAAAAGCGTATGTATTCAAGTTATTATAGACATTCTCTCTTTTTACCTTCTGGGACCGGGCTGTGAGGGTCAGTAGAGGAAATGTTCAATGGAGTCTGGCTTTGCTCATTTTGAAGAGGGCTTGCTCCAATTTGGACAGCTGGGACAGCTCAGGGAAAGGAGTGAAAGGCTGCCCAGGTGGCTGAAGATCGAAATGGAGTGCAAGTAGCACTCATGCAGAAGACTCAGCAGTAACGCCCATACTATTCATGAGCATAGTTAATAGCAATATTTAATGTTTACTGAGAACTTCCTATGTGCAGGGCACCATATTAAGTACCCCAGTCAGTAAATCCCATGATGTAATTGTTAGTGCCATCCCATTTTATGGATGAGGAAATGAAGTAATAGAAAGGTTAAGCAACTTGGCCCAAGATCACGTGTCTGAAGGATAATGCAGCTGGGATTTTAGCCTAGCATGCCGGCTCAGAGCCTATCCACTTCAATTTTCACCTGTATTCTTCCCCGTGGTACATGCATGTGGGGATGTGTATTTCCTTTTATGGTACTACCTTTTCTACGTGCTGAGGGATGTAACAATAAAATTTGTCAAAATGTTACTATTACTACAGAAAATTTGATATCTTTTGGATCATTGCTTCACTACCTCCCATATGCTCCATCATGTTTTGTGGTTATTTACTAAGTAGCAGGTCCTATACCAGCTGCTGAGGAACCAGGTAGATGGATACTATCCCATCCACTCTGGACTTCACACATTTGTGAATCTATTATATTAGAAGAGCCCAAAAGCGCTGCTTTCTGTGGCTCCACAGTCCCTATAGGTAAAAGACAGCTGATGTTTGTTGGACATTCAAGGGCTTTCCCTCGGTTTGGAGGAGTAGCACAAGTCCTTCATCACTATCACAGTCTCCTTGGCATCCAGACTGATGAAGCCAGCAGGAAAATACTGTGAAGTGAGAAGAGAGGCAAACTTACTCCAAGGGGTAGTAACTGGACAGAGCTACCCCTCTCAAGGTGCTCTTTCACCATGAGATGAGAGTGGCCATGGACTCAATCATTTAGTCCCAGCTGTAATGTCCAACAGAGTTAATATCTGGTATATTTTGTGTGCAAAAGGGTAAACCAATCTGTGTGGAATAGCATCACTTCTTGTCTGCACTGAGCTCCTTGAGAGAGTTCAAGAGTTATTTTCTATGTATGGCATTAGGAACATGTGTTCAAATCCTGTTGTGAGCATGCAAGAAGAGAAAAGGGAGAAGAAAAAAGCTCAAGCAAACAAAAACCATCTCGTTAAGGAACCACAGACGTAGCCACAGCTAATTATGAAGCTGGGTCACCATGATGTGCTGCCCTTAGAGCGAAATGCACAAATGAATCCCTGAAATTACCAATGCCCCCACTGTGCATCTTGCTGAAAGGCAAGTTACCCTAGATTGCTTGTTTCATTTCCCTGGCTTTGTGAGCCTCAATATGACTTCAGCTCTTTAAGTCACTCGGCAAATAGGTAATGGATTTTCCTCATGATCTGAATGTTTGTTATGCTGCTGCTCTGCATTCTCCAACTGCCCAGAGGCCTGGGCATAGAAATCTGTGGTTTAGAAGTGGCTGCCATGTGGACCCTGAGGCTACTGGAATTTGTCTGGGACAGAACCCCAGCAGTATCTTCTGTGTGTCTTTACTGTGTATCTTGGCTTCCTGCCACCATGAATACTGAATATCAGAGTTCTTTCTGAATAGCATAAATTGAGCTGAAGTTGATTTAAATTTCATGCAGAAAGCAGCTTTGCTGCAAACCACAGCCATTTTTCACATTTAAGAAATCCATCAGGATATAATCTTTTTGTCTCCACTCCCCAAGACACACAAGCTCTTTCTAGCAGGACGGGCAGATTATTTCAATCAAGAGGCTGTCACTGACAATTGTAAGCAAACTTTTCTTCAAAGTTCATAGCAGCGGTGCACTTCTAAATTTCTTAGTGACTAGCTCAGGATCTCATTTTCAAGAAACAGGTTTCCATAGTAGCAACCTGGAATTCTGATCTAGTAGTAAAGGGCAAGACAGGTCACCAGTTTTAGGTGCTCTTCAATCTCAGAAGAAAAAAAAAACACTGCAAGAAAGCATGAAAAGAAATGGGGGCCCTAATCCCAAGTTCCATTCTGCAAACTGGGATTGGGAAAGGTGTGTAATGTTTTAAAAGTTTTCATAGTTTTCTACAAGTACTCAGGCTATCAGTCACCTGAATCCTTGGTATAACTGCTGGGACCATGCACTAGTTCTGTGTGACATGGTAAACCATCCTGTGGCACGCTAGGGTGTCTAACTAGGTGAAGAATGTCCCATACAGTTACCAGTTTAAAGTCTACTGCCCTCTGGCAGCACTGGTAGTTGATCTTTTCAGTCAAACTACACTGACGCAACAGTTTTGAGAAATGATGGTGACTAGGAGCGAAAAATGTTCCCCATTACGAGTCAGGAAGCTTGAGACTGAGGCTTTGCAACACTACTAGCTGTATGAGCTTGGTCATCTCACTTAAGGCATCTGAGCATGACTTCCTCTACTTTGAACACAGAGTGAGAACTAATTGTCTGTGAAGCCTATTCCGGAGACCATTCAATGGCAACACAACTTACTAACAAGTCTGCGTAACATATCACCTGTTTTATTATACGAATACACAAAGGCTCAGGAAAGCACTGAGTGAATTCAACAAATTATATGACAGAGGACTGAGCAACAGAGTATGTGAGGCCTCCAGAAGTGGCAGTCACAGCTGTGGTCTCTTCCCAACAATCATAAGCCTTAGCTCTGCCTCCTCGGTCCATGAATAGCGCAGAGATCAAATGTAATAAAGGAACAGTATGGGAAAGTGCATAATGCCACAAAATATCAGGATCTGTGTTTTTTGTTTTCCTCTGCACTTCAGGATAACAGTTCAACTGAGACCTTATATGAATGAGGCAATATAATATAAAAGATGTTTGAGCTCTGAATTCAAGAATTCCAGAGTACAATTTCAGCTTCCTTCACAATTATCTATATGATCTTGAGCAAGTCATTTAACTGCTATGAGATGAAATTTCTTTCTCCCTGGAGTTGGTTTAATCATGTCTACCTCTCAGAGATGTTATAAGGATGCCCTAGTCAGGCAGTCCTGCCTTCCAGGGCTAGCGAAAGCATTGGGTGTGTGATGCAGGTGTTCCTTTGGTACCACCTTTAAAACCTTGAAAGGACAATCTTGGGAAGGATGACGGTGATGGCAGTGATAATGATACTGCTTTGAAAATAACAATAACCATCCTATAGGGCTGTTTTGAAGGTGAAATAGCTGATGTTTGTAAAATGTTTGCATGCACCTGGTATGTAACAGGTACCAAAAAGTGGTGGCTCTAATTACCAATTATATTGCTCACATGAAGCTTATTTTATTCCTTTCCCATTGTACCACGATGTGTGAAATCTACTTTGGAGAAATTTATAATAAAGAGTTCAATGTCTAGAGAGCCTTGACAATTTCTAGATATTGCTGAGAGCAGATACTTTCAATAAGTATTTTTTTGAAAAACTAGGAATATTCCTTATAGTTATAACATGGAGATATATATTTGAGATTTTTGAAAAGCAGGCAACTTTTGCAGAAACAAGTGACTCTGGAAATTGAGCAATGGAGCTGGCAGAGTTGCCTCTCTGGACGTCTCTCCCTACGTCTCTGCTCTCTTAGGCACACTGGAACCTTAGGCGAGGAGAGCACAACGCGCTGCCCTAAAGGGCGCTACTTACAGATTTCGGGTGTCAGGAGCCCAAAAGTAGCAAAGAAAATACATTTGGTACACTTGGTTCTCAGAAGGCCTGCCTAGCCGCACCCTACTCCACCCCCACGCTACACTGGCCCAAGCTTTGCAGCATATTTGGAGGTGTCAATCAGATAGCTTTGAGACTTTTTCCTTCTTTGGGTCCCATTGTTAAAATGGATGACTGAACTACAAAGAAAGGCATCTGTCAGATTTTTCAACTGATTTTCCAGCTGTACCTGTGCATATATCTGTGGTACTATATCAGTGCTACTCTCCATTCATCAGTAAAATGCAAGGGCTTTTAGCAGCACCGAGCAGGTGTCAAGAGCAAACCATTTAAACATAAAATTCCCAGTAATGTAACTGTGGCAAGGGTCTGGCTGTTGTGAGATGCTTGGAAAGATGGAAAAACAAAATGAGTAGTTTAGAAGCGGAGCGGACATTTTTTGTCAGCTATTTCAATCTCCGTTGTTTTTTTATTTGTTTGCTTCTTTTTAATTTCTAGGGATGATTCATGGGACTTGTCTATACTGCTGCTATAGTTTCTCTACCTGGGCCTGAAAGACATGTCAGGATTGATCGATGAGCTCTGGCCCTTTAGCCACTTGGGGAATCTGGGGACCGGGCAGCATGTTCTAATGGGAATGTAGAGTTCTGGGTTCTAGCAGTCCCAGCTCTGCCACTCTCTAGGTGGTTGACTTTGGGCAAATACCTTCCTCTCCCTTTGCCTCGCTTCTTCTCACTTGGCTTCCTAACAGGATTACTCTGATATTCACACGAGACTAATGTATTGTGTGAAAGTGCTTTAAAATGATCAATCACTATGCACATGAAAAGTCTCTCTGATTGCAGCATTTTACAATCTAATAAATGAACAGAGGAGGTGCCTGTGTGCACATGAATCTCCTTAGGTCAGATAGAATTAGAGGGGCCTAATATTGTGGGGTACAAAGTGCAGCTGTGCATGTGTGCATCGTGTGTGCGTTACCACAAGGGTACATTCAATTATGCGACTGAAATTATTTTAACTTTGGATTCTTGCTTATTAACTTCAGTGTTTCTCTCCAAAATTAGTTTGTTTCAATTTCAGTCACTGTTTAAAACATGGACAGGAACTCAGAAATATGCCATTGTGGTTGGTAACACATGGGACATTTTTTTTTTAAATTATTCTGCCATGAGGATATTAAGCCACTTTCCAATTATCAAACAAGTTGGAAAGCAGCAAAGGTGATGAATGAACCTGTTATGAAAATAGAACCAGATGTCAGTTTTCTCTTCTTTTCACTTTCATATGGCAAAAAGGAGATTTTTGGAGAGAGATGGTGCGCCCATCACTCGCCACTGCAATCAATCCTATATCCATTGGTGTAGGTCCCTTACAGACATGGATGGATCCTGCAGCCTCACTGTGGGGAGCACTCATAGTCCTCATACTGATTAATCTGACTGAAAGCCCTGAGCTGAGGGTGCCTCTGCCTACCGAGTATCCACGTTGACATATGCGGTATATACAGTATGCAAGACTGAACTCAATAATATTTAGATCCATGATTCAAACCAAGATGGCAGGTACCCTTTGGGGTCAAATTGTGATTAGTGCCCTTTGATCTAATTCCTGGGGCAAGATCACACTTGACTTCAAATCAGTACAACCATCTCCAAAGTGTTCACGCTGTAGCTCAAATGTAGGAAGAATGTGCACTCACTATGGAGCCATCCTGGTTCCACCCTTTGCTACTGTGGCACTTTGAGCAACTTACTCAGTGACACTGAGCTTTGGCTTCTGTTTCTATGATGATGACAGAATCCATGGGCTTGTAAAGAGAAGAGTCTGGCATATATTAGGTGCTTAGTAATTCTGAGCTAGTTGAGTTAGTGGTGCTGTTAGTGTAAATCTAATCTTCAGCTCCTTGAAGAAAGAAGTACATTGTTTCCCCCAAAGCTACCAGTGTCTGGCCCAGAACCTTACATACACTAGGAGCTGAATACATATTTGTTGAAAGGAACGAAAACTTGAATGGATGAACTAGTGAATGAATAAATCACTGAATGTATGAATGAATGACTGAATGTATGAATGAATGCCAATCATGGAGAAGGGATGTTCAACTTTTCCTTGAGAGAAAGAACTTGCTTCAATACAGAGGTGTCTCAAAAGCCACCTGAAAAACAGAATTCCCACTCTGGATGTGGTCCCTTAAAAAACATGGCAGAAACCAAATCCGATCTTTGAACTATGCAAGCTGAGTGAAAAACATTTATGTTTTGAGCTTGTGTAATAGAAGTAGAAATCTGCAGCTCTCTTTGTGAAGGAGCCCTGATTTTCAGTCTTGGCACCTAGCAAGTCACACCCCAACTTCAGCACTCCTTGATGTGAACATTCCAAATGCCAATATTGCTTGTTGTCACATTAGCCAATATACAATCCTCAACATAAAATCTCTTGATGTCTGATTACTCTTCTTAAGGACCTCATGCTGATTCATTTCAAACTGTGAATTACCTTTAATTCACAGCTTGAACAGGCTGCCAAATTTTGTTTTCTCTGCTCCCAGGTGGCTGTCCCTGATGCAATGGAGAGCTTCCAAAAATATATTAAGTCCTTGCGAAAAGTTGGCAGGCTCTGAGACATGGGGCATGCAAGACAGATTAAAAGTAAGAATTGGCATACTTCTTGTTTAAAATTGAAATTCATGAACATCACTGAGATCACCAGTGTACCAGGAGAGATAGTGTGGCTTTTATAAACCTTGAAACTGATTGTCAGCATTTCTAAATTCCAAGTACCAAAGTATGTATTTTGATTAAGAATTAATCTGATTAAGAAAATAAGTCTTTTTTTCTCTACTGTATTACGCAGTTACTTTGCTCCTGAAATTACATATAAGTAGCAAACTAAACATCTACTTAGGGAAGAACATATGAAATTGCTAGAATATGGATTATATTGCTCTCAACAAGGTATAGCAGTTCTGAAATCTGAAATGAAATTCTCAAAGGAAATGGTTTCAATGATGAAAGTTTTGGCAGAAGGATTGTAATAAATGTGAGGGTTTGGGGGGTAAAAATTCTTTGAAATTCATCTAGGAAGCAATGCAATGCTTGTATCAGTTATGGCAATCTGAAAAACATTCGCACACTCTTTCTAGTCTCTATGGTAATGAAATGTTCATAGCATTTAGAGTAAAGGTTAGAAATAATGATAGCTTAGTTTATAAAGCAATTTTCACTCAGTTTTATATCTTCCAAAGAAGAGATGTATAATTTCTTGTGGGACTCATTCTCACCAGTGAGCTCTACTAGTCTACCTAAAGGTTAGAACTGCGAAACTTCGAGTACCTAATCCCTGAGTGCATCAGACCCTATATGCAAGGGCATCCCAGGGGGAACAGAAGGGGTTTTGAATTCACAGAGCCTTCGGTCTATATTCCAACTGTCTTACCAAGGAGCAAAGTTACTTAGATGGTGCGTCTATGTGTTCATAGTCAGAACATTCATTCCAGATAAGTATGCATGCTTAGTTTGTCTTCCAGTTGACTGTGCGCACTTTAGGTGGAGAAATGGTTTCCACCTTTGCTTTATCCCCCTGTACAATAAGAATGGTATGGCACACCTTCAGGATTGCTGCTAAGCTTAACCTGGCAAATGGACATACAAGAGCCCAGCATGGGGCCTGGCACATGTGCTTAACAGCACAGTGGTTATTAAGATGTCTGCCATTCTAGTGATAGTATCATTTTCTTCCCTTCAAACTAGAGACATTTGTCCATGTGACATGCATATCAAGCACTCGCAGATAAACTGAGGCTGGCCACAACCAGTCATTCTCCATGTGGCCTTTCATGAGCTCTCTGGGTGGGACGTCTTCAAACATGTCAGTAATACTCTAAGCACAGGAACTAGATTTATGGCAGGGCAAAACAGCTTATGGTTACATCTGCCTTTATGGAAACTATGCAGCAGTCTGGATAGCATGGCTTACAACACAAGAGCTGCTAGGTTAAAAGTGAGTCTGGATGGTTTCCAAATGGATGTAGTCCAAATGTTAACAACCAAGAGTCACAAAGGTACTTGATGTTTGGAGCTGCCATACTCTCAACTGCGCTCAAAAACTAACTGAAGTCAAAGGCTAACTGTACCAACACTCATACATTCATGGAAGCTGTCTGAAAATTCTCCCCAGGGCAACTGGATGCATCTTGTCTGTTCCAACTTATGATGGCTCATAGAAAAGCAACAGGTCAAGGATTTTCACAAAGATTCTTTAGGGTAAGTGATGACAAGTGCTATCATCAATTAGGTAAAGCAATCCAAGTCAATTTAAAAAATCCAAGTTCTTTGGTTCTGTTTTTGTTTTCTACCCCTTTGATTCTTAATGGCTTTGCTAAGACATTACAAAGCCACATAATATCTGATGTGTACACTGAGAACAGAAATAAGGTAGTTGTTGCAGTGCATGTTTTAGAGATAGAAGGGACATGGTATTGCCATGCAAACAGACAACTCTGCAATCCTGAAAAATTCGTCAACCTTCTCAAGTTTGTGCCCCACACGTTTTATGGGACATAGACCATTTTGGGAGAAGGCTAGAAACCCCACTGGATTTAGAAGATGCAGGCAGGACCTTTGTAAAGACTGTGACACTGGGCAGTTTCATAGAGGCTAAAGGTGAGCCAGTGGGGAAGAACAACTGCTGGAACTTTCTCCTTTAGAAATTATTAAGGATGAAAGTTAAATGCACTTCTAGTTTGCAGGATGGCACACACTTTTAGTACCAGTATTGTGGGAGGCTGAGGCAGGAGGATCTCAGTCTGGGCAATCTAGCCACTTCGAGTAACCCCTTCTCTTTCTAAAAGAACAAAAACAACAAAAAAGGATGTAGCTCAGGGAGAAGGCTCTAGGTTCAATTCCCAGACACACACACATGAGCCAAAATTACATTTACATTGCTAGGCTTAATTACTAAACAGTATGCTTATATTTGGATTCTGATAAATGATTGTATGCATATCCACATGTGTATACACATACACCTATTAATTTTATTAAGTTTCCTTATGGGACTCTGTCTGTATACTTTAAAGTAGAGATAAATTCTCTTATGATTTAAACTCACATTTTGTGACCCTAGATCAGTGTTTCCTATCAGTGCCACGATTCCAATAGAGCAGAGGCTCAAATTTACTTCATCCAATTCCTCCAGGGCAGTGCTCTTGCCTTGTCGGCATTTAAGGCTCAGAGGGAGCAGCTGGGATGTTGCCTGGGTAGTGGACATCCTGTGAAAAGCACTGCATGTGGGTAAAGTACACTGAGCAAGCATGAAAATTCCCAGTACTCTGAAAGGCTGGCCCTGGGCTAGGGTCAGACCCAGAGAGAGCAGCAACTGCCATGAATAAAGAGTGAGCCAGGTTGGTCCGTTGCAAGTCTACACTCAAGCACATGGCCGCTGGTGTTTTCAAACCTGGTGCTCAGGCACAGTCGGCGTAAGCAAGCCACACATAAATGGAAGGTCTGTGTTTCCTCAACCAGGGAAAATGAACAAAGATAAGGAAAATGTGTAGAGGGTCTGAACAATTAAGGGCTTCCATTTTGCACTACTCTAAACTCCAGTGCCCTAAGTGGCATGGAGCATGCCCACAATTGCCCACCCTGCGTGGGCATCTTTCCAGAAATCCAGCTAATTTAGGGCCTTCTTCCCACCAACTGCCAGGCACCAGCAGTCTATGTTCCAAACGTTCTTATTTGCCTGAGGATTGCCCTGCCAAATGGAAAGTCCTAGAAGTTGGCTTAAAAACACACTGTGGTGAAATGTGAGAGAATCATAATAATAGCAGAGCTGGTAATTGGGAAGCTAAAAAAGAAACTATTTTATTAAAACTGTGATCTGTCCCATGTTTTTTTGTTTTGGTTTTTGGTTTTTGGTTTTTTTCCAGTACTGGGAATTGAACTCACAACTTTGCGCTTGCCAGGCAGGCGCTGTGCCGCTGAGCTAAATCCCCATGTGAAACCGCTGATCTGTCCCATGTTAAACCTACAACCTACCATAAGAAGGGAACTTATCCCAGCCAAAATCCGATGGGCAGTGCTTGCACTTTAGGCCAAGCAGCCATAGAAGAGAGCAGGTAATTCATAAAATGGGCTCAGTGTCTTGTACTTTTACTAATGCTTCCTGTGGAGAACTGCACTCTTACCGACTACATTGTGTACCACTCTGCTATAAAGCGCTGCTTTCTAAAAGGCAGCTTCCAACTGTAAACCTCCAGTGATGAGTTTATTTCTGTTAGTTACAAACTACTAAAATATTGCGTTCTATTGTATACATAGAAAGCAGCATATTTCACCACGGTAGCCTAACATGCTTTTGGCATAAGATCATCTTACATTGGAAAATGATTTTCATGTTTGTAAACATACATTAATTTTCCAAATGTGTGTGTGTGTGTGTGTGTGTTTTAGTGTGTTTTTAATGCGGGTAAGGTTGAGGTAAGGGATGAGGATAACAAGGCAAAGGACAGTTTATATAATTAATGAAAAAGCCAAAATGAACAGTATAAAGATGACTTTGATTTCTGTATTTCCATATAGTTTGGTCCTTATGTCAGGGTTGTGGTTTTATTTACCCCATTCTCTTGTATATTACCACTATCTAAAATGGAGGATTCTTGGCTGTTGAAGTTTGAGCTTTGAATGAGAAGGTGCAGATCAGGCCAGAAATCCAAATAAGATGGCCGGTGGTGGGACCAGGGCTTTGGGGCTTTGCTGCTACACAGCAACAAGAAGGCGGAGTTGAACTGGCATTGACTTCGTCAGAGCCTCTATGTGACTGTCATTCCCAGTTGTTGTATGCAATTATTTATGGTCTTCCAAAAGGTGAGCAATTTGCTTCAAGTGTGTCATTAGGCCACTTCAATGCCATAAATTGTTTCATTTGGAAAAATCTTCAAGCATGTACTTTTACACAGACAAGTCAACTTCCATTTCTATTATTGGAAAGAAAGAGGTCATGAGAGAAATACTCCCTTGATATACTCTTGGACAAATGAGTATTTAAAAATCCCCAATAGTTAATCTGGAGAAATTAGTTTCTACAAAGTCCTCTTCCAGGCAACATTAATAAAAAATGAAGACAGTGCTGAACAAATTGTAGGGCCCTGGCTTCTGAACTTCAACCTGGCACCACGTAATCTCTTACTCTCTCTCTTCCCAGCTGATATTATTTGTCTGCTTAACACATAGATGCCAGATGACCTGCAAGTAGTCTTGGGCTTACTGGCCATAGGAAGCCACATGACATTTCATGTCTGATCATGGCTGTCTAGATGCAGCCCTTATCCAGCCTAGTCAGCTGTAGCTGACTATTGTGTATAATGATGCCTGTAGCTAACATTACATGATGTCCAAACAAGTAGTCAGATTGTGGCCAGCAAGTCACAGTGTTGTTTTTCTTTTTCACTAATATCCCATTGCTTTGCTATCCCAGAGACTGACCCAGCCTGTGTCTGCATCACTGGAGAACCTCATAGTGATCACAGTTATTGGTACTATTACTTACCATGGGTCCTATAGCCTGAGCATTGGGAGACACCTAAGATTCATATGTTGAAATCCTCACCCCCACAGTGATGGCATTCAAAAGTGCTATCTTTGGGAAATGGTTAGGTCATGAGAGTGGAGGCCTCATCAATCGGGTTAGTGTCTTCACATATTTTTTTGTCTTTAATTATTTTTTTTTTGACTTTTGAGACAAAGTCTTGGCACTTAGATTGACCTTGAACTCATGGGTCTCCTGTCTCAGCCTCCCAAGTCAGTGCTGGGATTACAGGTGTGTATTGCCATCCCTGACTTTTAAAGGAGACTTCAGAGAGACTGCTGATCCCTTCTTCCATGCGAGGGTAGGGTGAGAGGGTGGCTAGCCATAAGTAAATGGGCTCTTACCAGATATCTTTTTTGCTGTTGCTTGAGGCTCTGATTTCCTGGCCTTCAGAACTATGGAAAACATACTGCTGTTGTTTATTTATTTATTTATTTATTTATTTATTTATTTTTTGTTGTTGTTGTTGTCTTTTCTTCCGGTACCAGGAATCGAACTCATGACCTTGCGCTTGCCAGGCAAGCGCTTTGCCGCTGAGCTAAATCCCCAGCCCACTGCTGTTGTTTATAAGCAACCCAGCTTATGGCGTTAAAACAGTGTGAATGGAGTGAGACCACGGGAAATCTGATTCGCCTCCCAACCAAAGTACATATTACTGTGAGTTGGGGTTCACAGTGTCAAGGACTGGGAAAGAAAAAGAGAAGAAGAGCTCAGCATCGAGACACTATTTCCTTGCCCAATACACAAGAGGGTTAGTTTGGGAACTCAAGTACTCACAACTTGAATGATACTGACTTTGTAGAAGCTCTGCTGGTTGGGTCACTCCACTCTGAAAAGAAAGGACACAATTACCGTTCATGTTTCTACTGTCAAGTGATTATTCTGAACTAAGCTAGATTCTAAAAAGTTCCACAGTTTATTGCTTCCTGCCAAACAGATGAAAAAAAATGGATCTAATTGGATGTATGAAACATAACAGTGTGTCATTGTTGCTCTTTCACGTTTTAATGATATTGAGAGGGAAAGAGGGAAAAGTGAGAGAGGAGAGAGCAGGGATTCTTCAGCTAAGAAGAAATTTCCAAAAACCACTTACTTTGTAAGGTGAATCCTGGAGTCAGATGTTGAGATTCCTGTAAGGAAGAACACATCGCATAAAAACGTGAGTTAAATGATACAAGAGGAACAAAGTATATCTGTTATTTGCTGAAGATACAACGACAAATGTTTGCAAATAGGAAACCACTGCTAACAATTACATTAATTAGGCTTCTGTCTGTAGCTCTGTTTGAAGAATAAATATTTGCTAGCCAAACCTGCTGTGACATGATTATAACAGCCATTTTTATCAGGATTATAAGTAAGGCTGGTGTCTACTTGGAAATGTGCGCCTCATGGGAACAAATGACCCATATGTGTGAAATTCAAGGGTATAATTTCTCGCTGAGCTAGGCAATGATGCCTCTACAGAGTACAGGGGACCTCGTTCAAATAAATGATCACGGCTTTTGTAAAACTGTAAACAGGAATAGAATATAATTAATAGATATGCTAAGTTTTCCTTGCTTTATAGAAACCACTCTAACTTTCTACCTCAGCTTCAATAGCTGTACTTCATTGAACAAGAGAAGAATGTTGATAAAACTTGATTACAAGTGGAAATATAGGAAACAATTTGGAATATGGTAGTGGAGTCTGTAATCTAAATAGATTTAAATCTGATTTGAAAGTCAATTTTAAAAAATTCATTCACTATTTTGAGAAACCTAGATTTGCACACACAGGGCTTGCTGGGAGTGTGGCACATGTGTGTGGATCCTGACAACATGGCCAGACAGAAGAACGACAATGCTGTTTGGGTCACACAACACCATGGGGCTTGGTGACAGAATCAGTATGACTGCAAAGCAAATATTCCCAAACAAGGGCCAAAGAACTCAAGTAAATAGAAGAATTAGCTGTGCATTGCTGCTATCAATAATGTGAAATTTAATTAAGGTGAAACTTAATCTCACCACTCTATACAGAGAAATAAAAGATTACAGTATAATTTATCTTTTTATTTTAAAGACAGTAGTAAAAGAAAAAAAGAACAATAGCAGCATACCAACGTCACAAACATAAACAAAACACAGCAAGCACATTAAAAGTGATAGAGGGTTTCAAAACAAAATGATAGGAATTAACAGTGGTTGTTATATTACATACTGTTATCTTCAACTACTTTGCTCAGATTACTAGATGGAAGAATGAAAGACTGTTCAAACCATTAAAGAGAATACAAAAATAATTATTAGATAAAGCATTAGAGATAATACAGAGTTTCACCAGACAAGATGGTAGGAATTCACCCATGGTTGTTCCATTGCATATTGTCTTCAGATCAGTTGCTCAGATTAACTGATACAGGTATGCAAAATTGGTCAGAATATTAAAAAATTTCAGCATTAATTGTTCCTTTCAATATACCATCAGACATCAGAAGTACAGTTATAATTTATCTTTAAAGGCAGTAAGTAATAACTATACCACCATGCTTTAATCCAAAGTGAACTCTCCGATCTATTTACCACTGCTCTGTTGCCCAAAATAAGAGTCTTCCTTGATAATCGCAAGAGGTGACAAAGGCCTCTATCATGATGTCTACACACTTTGCTGCTCAAAGTCTTCTGTCCCCTCTTTGATAAAGAACTGCCTTTTGACAAGGAGCTCTCTATACACCTTGACCATTTGATTTCCCTGCTTAGCAAATCACAGATGGCAAAAAAGGGAAAATAATTCTAGAAGCCAAGTCACTGGGAAGGAATGCTGAGATGTAGAAATGAACAGCACAGAAATCCATGGAAAGTGACACAGCAAAGTAAGAATTTGACAAACACATGAGTCTATGATCATTCAACGTAGAGACATGCATTCTTTCCTTGTAGCCCCTAAAGGCACAATTACATCAGAGTATAATACTACATCAAAATACAGTAGCTATGTTCATACTATCTGTGTTATCAGGAACAACTAAGGTATAGTCAGTATAATCTTGAAGGGAAGTCAGGAAAACATGAATTGCAATTCCAAGTCATTTCTCTTTCTTAGCTAGTATGTAAGGATAACCTTCAATTATCCAAGAATTCTATTTATCCAGAACATTGTATCTACCATTTGTATCTACTTAACTATAAAGTGATATTTCCCTTATTTTTCTAAGGGTTTTATTTTCAAGTGACAAGTCATGTTTGGACTTGTATACTTTTAGGAAATCAAATGACAAGTTCCATAGTCATTCAAATCAAATGTCAGGTTAAAGAGTAAAATATATAGCCAGTTTGGGTATTGGACTTGTAAACCTGACTTATAAAAAATCTTCATCTAATTATTTTGGTTTTTTAGTTTATTTTTAGTAGTACACATTTCTCTGACATACTGATCACATGCATCATAGGGAATTTGTACCTGTACATAACGTATCTTAATTCTTTGTTTTCCCCATTCTCCTCCCCTCCAACCTCTCCTGCCCTCCCCATTTACAAAAGCTTTGTTTCCATTTTTCCCTTCCATTCTTGTTTTTCCCTTTTCTGCTCCTTTCCTTCCTCCTCTCCCTCCTTAGTTCCCCTTCCCATATGAACATTTTCTTCCTGCTTCCCAATATTTATCATCCATTTTGGGCCTTATTTATGCTTTTAGTTTCTCCACAAGAGAAACAATGTGATATTTAAACACATGTGTCTGATTTATTTCCTTTAAGAGTATGGTCTCAAGGTGCACCCATTTACCTAAAAATGTCTCAAGTTTATCTTTCTTTACAGCAGACAAGTACTCCACTGTATATGAAAACCACATTTTCTTTGTCCATTCATTCATTAATGGACATCTAGGCTGTTTCCAAGATTTAGCTATTACAAATGGTGTTGCTCTATACATGGGTGTGCACATACTGCTTTTAACCCTTTTGGGCAGACACCAAGAAGGGGAATAACTGGGTCAAAAGGAACCTCTAATTTTAGTTTTTCAAAACATCTCCATATTGATTTCCATGTTGGTTGTACCAGTCTGCATTCCCACCAGCAGTGGACAAGGATTCCTTTTCTTCCCCCACAGCCTCACCAGCATTTGTTGTTAGTTAATTTCTTGATGACAGCCATTATTTCTGGAGTGAGATGGAATCTCAGTATTATTTTAATTTGCATCTCTGTAACAACCAGTGATGTTGGACATTTTTTCATGTATTTATTTTTCATGTGTACATCTTCACCTGAGAAGTGTCTATTCATTTCAGATGCCCACTTTTGAATGGGTCTTTAAATTTAGGTGAGGGAGGTTCTAATTTTTTTGAGTTCTTCATGTGTTCTAGAGATTAGTTGTTTGTTTGAGTAATACCTGGCAAAAAATTTTCCCATTTTGTAGGTTATCTCTTCACTCTTTTGGTGTTTTCTTTTACTGTGAAAAAATTTTTTAATATGATGAGATCCCAGTTGTTGATTCTTTTAATCTTTCTTATGCAATTGGGGTTTTGTTCATAAAGTCTTTGCCTACACCTATACCTTCAAGAGTTTTACCTATTCTTTTTTTCTTTGAGTTTTACCTATTCTGTCTTCCAGCAGATTGAGTGTTTCTGGTTTTTTTTTATTTTAAAGATAAAAGAAAGAAAACACATTAACAGACACATTGAAATTTACAAAATAACGCAAAAACAATACAAGCAGTACATATTTTCAGACAAAATGGTAGGAAATTAACAATGGTGGCTGTATTACACATTGATATGTTCAAGTTGGATACTCAGATAAACAAAGATAGGCATGTAAGATTGATCTAACAATTACACATTAACTATTCCTTTCAATAAAGCAATAGAAATCAGTAGTACAACTGTCTTAGCTATTCTCTGCATACCTATATACATATTTTCCCTTATTTCTTTCTTTTCTCTTTTCCCTCATCCCAGCTACTCCTGTCCTTGAGCAATATTTAGAATTTTAATATTTAATCAAACTTATTTTGATTTTAATTTAGTGCATGGTGAGAGAAATGGGTTAAGGTTTCATCTTCATCATGTGGAAAGCCTGTTGTCCCGGTGCCATTTACTAGAGGCTGTCTTTCTTCCATTTTGGGGTTTGTACCCAAACAGTCATTCGTTCCAGAGCATCAGTGGGGTGATCCATGGAGTAAATAAGACTGTTTTACTCACTGATGTAAGTAATAGATATTATACATTCTGGATAATTTTTAATGTGGAACTTGATAGACATTAAACCAAAAGTCCAAACAAATGAAACATCTTTGTATATAACCAAAGTCACAATACATAGACACCCAACCCTATCTTTTATAGCTTGGTCATAGAAAAGATCTGCATTGTCCATCTAGTAATTGTTAATGCATATAGTACAAATTAACAAAAATCTGACTCTGATCTGTGCATATTTCATAAACATGTCATACATATTAAAAATACTGTTGTAAAACTGTTTTCAGAAACTTATGTGAGACCCGTTTATATCATCGCCTTGATAATAATCCTATAATCAGAGGATCCTATAGGATCTAGATTCTAAAACAGAGGTCAGCTAACTTTTTCCACAATGGCCAGGTAGTAGCTATTTTAGGCTTTGAGCCACATTCTGTCTGTATCACAACTACCAAATTCTGCCACTACAGCACAAGTGAGGGTGGCTAGCTTTGAAGAATGCTTGATGTATTGACATCAAGATTTGAATTCCACGTTCATGATCATATTATTTACATTATCATGTTATTTTTCTTTTGATAAGTTTAACCATTTACATTTTTTTTAGAAAACCAAAAACTTAGGGGCTGTAGCATGCCAATCTCTCTTCTAGAGGATGTTTCCTGCATTAAACTTCCCCTAAGGACACTATAGCTCCCTTAATTGAGCTTAGCATGTCTTACCCCTTCCTTGTAAGTTTCTCAATGCTCTGAGAAAACGCATTTTCAATTTGGGATTGGTAAGAAAACTTAAATTGATTATTGTTTTTATAAATTTATGGAATGAGATTACTTATCCTAAAGAGGAAATGAAGGCTCGGAGGAACTTGAACAGGACCACACAGCCAGCAAAGGGCAAGGGCAGAGCCAGGATTAAAAGCATAGGGGATCACAGCTCCTATGGCAACATTCCTGCCCTTAGGCAAGCTCTGTCACGGATGCAAGGAAAGTGATGCTTTCTGAGCGGGTGGAGTCACTCAGTTCTGCTGCCAACACAGGGGAAATTCAAGTACCCTTTACACATGCACAGAAAGCAACCACGTTTGGGAAGATACAATTCGAACCTGTCTCCCTGTGAATCTGTATGGAAAAAGACACACTGAAAGACAGTGTGACTGCCGCTGTCTGAATGCCTAGATCTAAATGCCACTCTCCCATTTATTAACTGAGTTATTTTGTGCATATTACTTCCTCCTCTGTATGTTACAGATAAACAAGTTACCAGTATCCTTGGGTTGTGGTGAGGACTGAATTATTTAGTAAATATTAAGTGCTTACAATAAGGTGAGACATATGGTACCACTGTATTGTGTGGCTGTACTTTTCCTTCAAATCAACGTTTTGACAGGAATCAAATGGAACAAAATATTGAGTGTATGGTATTCTTGCTTTTACCAGTTTATCTCACTTGCTTCTACCCTTCTTATGGGGTTATGTGGCATACATAATTGTCGGAAAATGTAATTACGCCTGATTCCAAATTGCGATCATATATGAAAGCCCTTTAAGCAACCAGTCCTCTTGTATACACTTATAAATATCAAAATTACAGCTTGCATGAATTATCTACAAAACTGGAAAACCCAACTAAAATACTGCAATTTCTGCCCAAATATTGGATTCAGCAAAACCAAGGACATGCTCCTCTTGCTGGAGGTGCTGGGGAGAGGAACATCAAGCCCAGGGAACCCTCAGGAAGGGGGCTGGGGATGCATGAAGGAATGTTACACTCCCAGAGTGGAACAGGGAGGTTGCCATTCACTGAGGTCCAATTCCTTTCAAAGGAGAGAGAGGATAATTCAATGTAGTTTAGACCAGAGTTGTTGTCAAAGTCATGACTCCAAAAACTAGAAAGATCTGAGTGGGCATTTCTCTTCTCATAAATAAAGTGCAAACTCTTTAGGTGGCTTCCAAGGCCTTTCAGAGCAATGCATTCATTTACCCAGAGTTCATTTCTTTCCACTGGCCTATCACAAAATTACTCCAGCCACTTAGCACCTTATACTCACACAAATCACTGCATGATCTTGCATCTCTCTGTGCTTTTGCTTATTCCGGTCTCCTGCATGGAGTGTTCTTGTCTTGGGACTAATCTCCACCGACTTCCATGGAAATCACTTCGTCAACTCCCCAGGTGAGGATTATATGTTTCTTAGAGCCCTGTATTCTCTATGAAGACCCCCACTACATACATTGCTTTGTCATTTACCTGATAACATTGAGAAGGCTTTTCTTCACCCTTAACTTTTTGAACATTTTATGCCCTCAGCAAATAGTTTTTCAATAAATGGAAGGAAGAAAGGAATGAAAGAAGACAGGAAGGAAGAAAAGAAGGAAGGTAGGAAGATATTTTTTTTTAATTTAAAAGTATGCTATTAGATTTGCCACATTTATTTAGGTACTTTTAAAGCTGATACTCGTAAGTTGTTACTGGAAAGAAAACATTATAGTCAAGGTTTTACAATGGAATCATAGAGGAAAAAAGGTTGTGACTGTAAATGTGGTGTGCTGGCTTGGAAAGATTTTTCTGCTTGTGGGCAAGGACTAAACAGTGATGTATAAAAATGAAAAGTGATCTATCAGCGTGAAGAGTGTAAGTTTTCTTAACCTAAAACCTGTGAGTGTGTTGCTACCCTGCTACCCAGCCTTTCTAAAGAGATGAGCTCAACTCCTCTGGACACAGATCACAGTGATGCACAGGTAGAAGGTAATACCTGCCAGCGTGCTGCTGTGGGTTGTCTTAAGAACTCTCTTTCAATAAAAATTATATTTATAGCATCATTTTGAGGGTCAAGGGAGGGTAGATTTTCCTGGCACTAGAAAACCAAAGCATTTTATCCTCAAGATTTCCATCATAAAATGTGGGTGTCAAGGACAGTGGAGAAGGAGAACTGACCTGTCCTGGGGTGGGAAATGTTTTTTGCTCAGAGTTTCCATGAGTGTGCATGGCAGTGACAGTAGGAGGCCAGGAATGAGTCATCTTCTGCTAAGGAAAAGCAGAGCAACTTTATTTCCGGGTACTTAGGAAGTCAAACCCCTTCTGGGCAGTAAATATAGTAGGGCCTATATAAATATTTAAGACTACTGACTTAAATGGCCTATTTTTAGGAGAACTTAAAGTCCTTGCATCCAATCCCCTGTCTCATGCTGGATCTTGAAGCCTATTTGTGACACAAAGGACCATTCAGCACCTGTATGGACACCTCCAATAACAAGGAGCTCATTACTGGTTGAAGTGGCCTAGGCCATGCTGACAGCTAGATCAGACTATTTTTCTGGGTATGAGCTGGAAACCTGCCTTCCAGGGGCTTCTACACATAGCTTGCACTTTGGAGCTGTATAGAGTGCATCTCCTCCTCCTGTGGCATAAGAAACCCTCAGCTCCAGAAGACAGCCGTCCCATGCCCTGCTGTCTCCTCTCCGGCTGAGATGTTCTCAGATGTTGGGTTCATTTATTGGGAACCTTCAGCTTTTCTACCGATGCTCCACTTCGGCATTCTGTCACTAACGTGGAGGTTCCTAGGGAGGACTCCTGATTGCCCCAGGCTCTTCTAACTCTCGGTATCCTGTTCTGGGTGTGATGTGCCAGCTCAAGGGAGGACAGCACTGTCACAACCTTCAATCTGAATACTCTCATATTCACCTTCTCTTGATGCAGTCAAATAGTTAGTGACAAGATTGTGCACATGCCATTGATTTTTTCACATAAACATGAGGCAGCGGGACAGAATTGTTTCTCATTTACAGAGAAGGTTACTATGTGATTGGTAGCTCAGTTCTACTGGGCTGTATACACAGTATGTTTCTGAGGTGGAGTCTCCAAATAGGAAAAGGCCCTCGGGCTCCCACCCTCTGTTATCAGCAGGGACACCTTCTCAGCTCTTTCAAACACTCAGTTTGAAAAGAGGTGCTGTTCAAATCTTCCATGAGTCTTAGGGCATGTAGCCAACATGCTTTACCCTAAGAGCAAGGATAATTAAGTCACGTGCTCAAAATCCCAGCAACAGAAAGACGATACATTTTGTGAAGCAGGAGGGAGTCTGAATGTATTGGGTTCATGAAATATTTTCATATATAAACATTAAACATAAAAATCAATGGAATGGGGAAAATAAAGGAGCACTTTGGGGAGGGGTAGAGGGGATCAAAGTTTGTGAAAGTATTTTTAATGAGTAAGTTATATAACACTTTTTCCCAATCTTTATAGGTAACATAATTAGTCAGTTCAAAGGTAATATTAATAAGGACTCTCACATAGCACTAAAACCTGACTTTTTTTTCTTCTATAATTACCTAGTTCAAAAAGAGACTTTGATGTATGAAGAGCTGTAATGCAAGCAGGTACTTCACAGCTTCATTCACAGTAGCACTGCTGAAGCAGAATTTGTAAGTATTATTCAGACAAGTGCTGACACAGATTGAATTTTACCCAGCACTATTTAAAAAGGAGGTGGTAAGTACATTAAAAATGCACACAAGATTTAGAAGGGATGCTTAACCTACTTAAGAGACAGACTACTTCCAAGTGTTTTTGAGTTGTGCATTTGTATCCAGTTGATAACATTCATGACAAATGCTACTTACGTATTCATCAAAACACACCCCAAAGTAACTGTACGTGACAACAGTTTAAAGCAGAATTCTAATTACTATGTGTCTTAAAAATACTCAATGATCTCTTTTAAAATTTAGGTGTTCTTTTTTCTGATTAAGGCTTGTCTCCAAAATTAGATCATTTAAAATACGTACTTAGAGGAGAGAGGATTGGGGAGATGTTGTTCAAAGGACACAACGTTTCAATTAAGAGGGAGAAGTTCTCGAAATCTATCATACTTCATGGTACCTATAGTTAATAACATACCATACACTTGAAAATTGCTAAAACAGTAAATGTTCAATGTTCTCAGCATAAAAAGGTAAGCGTGTGAGGTGATAAATATACCAATTAACTTGATTATTATTACACAGTGCAAACATATGCCAAAGCATCACATGTTATGACTTAGATGTACATAATTTGATAAGTCAATTGAAAACAAGTTAATTTAAATCAATAAAATATACTTCATATTTCACCAAATTAGACTAAGAGACAGAAAGCTCCTCACATTCTCTCTCTGTCTCCCTCTCTCTCCTTGTGTGTGTGTACTGGGGATAGAACCCAGAGACGTCCCTCCACTAATGGTAAGGAAACTCTGTACCATTGAGCTACATCCCCAACCCTGGAGCATTGTCTATTTTCACCAACCAGGGGTATACCTTGAGTAATCAGAGGCCTAGTCACATACCCTTTCACCATGGGTTGTAGATGTGTGCCCGTGGGTTTACTAAAAGGTGTTTTAGACATGGAGAAGAATAAAATCACTCCTTAGTCCCGTAGGTCTTCTGCATTTACTCTGTGGCAAAACTTGATGATCCTGAATTACCAGGAAAGTGCACCAGCCTGCTGGCCAATACACGTGGAACTGCACTCACTCACATTTCTCAATTACATCCAATTTTCTGTATGTGAAAATGTGAGACTTCATGAAACACTTCGCTGAGCCTATCCTATGACTGATGCATTTGATTATAGCAGGGAGGATGCCATTGAAAGAAATATAATTTCCTGAAAGGATATCTTCAGCAACAAACTTTGTAGCATACTCTTTCACTTCTCAAAATGGGTTAGACCTGTAAAGTGTGGCAAACTCACAGCAGGTCTCCCATTGTTGTTTTTTTCATTAACATTGGTAAGATATTAATCTATTTTTATGTTCTCATTATTCCTAAGATAAGGACACCCATGCACATTTGTCCTACCATGCCAAAGTTTAACCCAGTTTCCAGGGAGGCATGAGCACCTGCTCCAGTGTGTTGCCAAGGCTTTTACAGCTGGCTCTAATGTTAAGCACCTGCACTCAACAGCAACCATCTATTCTCCTTTAACACAAAATCTTCCCACACACATCTGGTCAGTCTGAACCTCCGCGAAGAACCTCCTTCAGTTCAGTCCCCCTTTGAGCCTGTTGGTGAGAGATACAAGGCAGGGGAATGTGTGAAGATGCAGGTCACACAGTAGTGGGAGGAGACCACTGTGTGGAGCGCTAGGGAGAGGTTCCCAGTGGAGGCTACAGAAACAGTGTGTGGGTTTCATAGGCTTACACTGTACCCGGCACACAGTAGCTGTTCAAACAGTATGGGTTGAGATTAAACATAAGTAGTACGGGCCTTACATTCAAAGCCTTCAAACTTAAGATACGATTAAAGCAATCTTTCAAATGACTATCTTAATGAATGAAAATGGTGGTGATGTCTCCTATATTTCATTTTTGTTCGTGCTCTTTATAAATTGAGAAGCAGCCCCCAAATGTCCCTGGACTGAGAACAAGGAGAATTCAATTCCAATCTGAGTTCTGCCAACAGCTATATGAGAGACCCTGGTCAAACTCTTTACCCACTCTGAGCCTCAGTTTTCCCAACTGTAACATGTGGGCTTTGGCTTGGATGGTCTCTAGGGGTCCTTCAGTCGCCAGTGTTGTTCACTTCTGGTTCTACCTGCTCTGCCTGCGTCACAAGCCAGCCACAAGGAGATATGAGCTCATGAGTGTGTAAGGGTTTTGGAAACCATGTAGTATTGCACACATTCAAGTGTTATTGGTACCAGCCCCATGAGCACAGTTCCAGAATTGCCAGAATGAACTAGCACACACAGGCACCTTTGGCTCCCTGCCCAGGGCTCAGGAGGACAGGGCCTCCATACCCCTTTCCCTTTCCTCTATTGAGATGCCAAGAATGTAGGAAATATAATTTTGGAAGTATTTACAAATTCCTCTGATTAAAAATGATAACCGTGAACAGCTCATTGGTTTTTAGATAAATGGAGATTAAAACTGCAAAATCAAGTCAGAATTTCTTCTCAAAGGGACTTAGGATTAAATGACTCTCAAGTTATGTTATCCAACCTAGGTCTCTGACTTCCCTTGAGGTGTATTTTATTCTTTCTTTCCAGAGAGTATACTCCCAAAAGGAGCTGTGATCAGACTAAATATACATGGGGTGACTGGAAAATATGGTGGATGTTTACATTTTTAAAATGTATTACATAGGGCCGGGAATATAGCTCGGTGGCATAAGCACCTGCCTGGCAAGTGCAAGGACCTCAGTTTAATTCCTGGTACCAAAAAATATATTACAATACAAGACACATTGCTATGAGTCCCCTCAAAATAGCCCCTCACCAACTTTGTTCTGGAAGTCCTCTTTTGTTAGTATCTTTGTGAGGTATGATAAAAACTATGGTGAATGTCACTGGCAAGTGCTATGCAAGGGAAATTCAGTCTCATAAAAATATTATGCTATTTCCTCATGCACCTTATTCACTAGTTCTAACACAATGAGACTTCTGCCTCATTTGCAAAGTCAAAGTTATCATAAAAGGTAAATGTTTTGAGCTGATTTGGGACACTGAAGCAGCCGTGACAACACAACTGAAAACACTCATGAAGGAAGACTTCCAGAACTGCTTCAGAAAGGGGCAAGAAGAATGGGATGAATGTGTTCAAGATGAGAAGAAAATTTTTGAGGAGAATTATGGCAATGTATCTTTTATTGTAATTTTTAAAAAAAAATTGCTATGTATAATGTGGCCACCCCGTATTTGCTGGCCACATCATACATATGCTGGGTCATCTTCTAAGCCAACCCAGCCTAGGGATACAGCCTCAGCATCCGCCCTTCTCCAAAACTAATTTCCTCCTGAAAACACTGCATTCATATGTTCCATCTGTGTAAGTGAAATCTTCACATTAGAAATTGAATCTGCTTCTTTAGCTCAGGGTTCCTCTCAGAAACACACACACACACACACACACACACACACACACACTGGGCATGACTGTTAACTTCCAAGAAAATCTACTATATTTGAATAAATTACTCAGAACTTCTATATCCATGGGCCCTGACAGTACTCTGAGGACCAGAGAGAAAGGGCAGAGCAGTTAGGCATTATTGCCTTTGGGATGCCTAGGAGAGGCTGCCTAGGGATACAGCCTCGAGGGGTGCAGCCCAGTCCCTGCTCAGCCGTCAATACACTAGCAATTGTTAACTGCCCCTTGGGAATCTCTGTTTCTCCCCCATAGGAGACAGAAGCAAGTACTGGCACATTATCTGCAGCCGCAGAGCTGTTGGTGGGAAATGGAAGAAAGGAGCTGGAGCAGAGTTGCAATTGGGTCCACAGAGGGACGGAAGCAAGTAGCAATTTGGGAGAGGATTCATGCTCTGGTGCAGTCTGCACAGGCTGCCACGCTCAGTGTGGTGCTGCAGAATGCAGCTACATTGCTGTGAGGTGACTACAGAAACACGCATACCAACCTGCCTGCTTCTTCCAGCAGGCTTTGCTCTGCAAGTGCTGGGAAGACAAAGGTCATAGGATAGCACTCTTTGGCCAAAGCCAGGGGACTTGGTTGTTCTATGTGAAGTCTTGTGGGGGAAGCAGGGCATATGCAAGGCATACTGGGCTCTTGCTTCTGTGGTACCTCTCAGGTCAGACATTGTGTTTCTCCAAAGAAGCCAGTTTTATGCTAAAGATGCTTACGCAACATGTGTTCTGTATGTACGGCTCAAGAATCTTTTTAACCCTGGCCAGACCAGAGTCTAGAACACTGATGCCATTCAGGAATTAGGACACTGCTTGGAAGACTGGGAAACCGCTGTGGACATAGCATACCTTGGCGTCAGCAAAGCATTTGTCAAACCTCCTATAGAACTCCGGCAGCTTGGGAGAGGATGTGAAAGGTGCACTACTATACACTATGGTAGAATAATTGTACACAGATACATGAGTTAGAAAGTTAACCTAGCAGGCAAGTCTCTACATGTGTGTGGAAGACCTCTATCATTAGTAGTCCTCCCCTGTTGCTGTCGGCCAGGGTCAATAATAAGGAAGACTTACTTCGTTTTAATTTTTTATCGGTCCTTGTTTGCAGCACGTGATGCTTACATACCTTGTTTGGTGTTGGTGACTGCACATAACACAGTTCCGTTTTCCATTTGAGAAAGATCTGTCTCCCTCCTTCTTATGCTGTCATTTTGCTCTTTATTAATCTTTTGGGTTTTCACGTAAGAGAAACTATGCAATATTTAAGTTTGTGTGTCTGATTTATTTCATGTAACATCGTGCTCTCAAAGCAATAAAGCTCCACTTTGAGTAGGGCTCTTCGGTTGCAAAAATACTCTCACACATGTTAGGTTATTCAATCACTAATTGAAAGGAATATTAAGAAAAGCCTCCTTATCAAACTTACTGGTGACACTATGCTATGAGCAATCAAAATTTAGAAAGATCTTGCAACAGTGGCTCTGATCCAATAAGGTCGAATTTATCAGGAATAAATGAAAACTGCAAATATGACCCACAAGCCAAGTGCAAAACTGCTGAAGAGAAAGACCACCCAGCTTAGCTGTAATGCATAGGGATTTGACCTAATCATTTCCAAGTAGAGGGGAGGGGCTGTGGCAGCCAAAAGAATCAATGCCAACTGAAGGGACATTAAGTGTGATGCCCAGAGCATTGAATGTCAGGGTTCTGTTAGAAACGGCATGGAGAAGACCCTATTAGAAGCAGAGGGTGCCATCCTGGAGTTACTCCTGTCTCAGCAAGGCCCTGGGAACACAACAGTCCTCTCCAAGAAAGAGCTACTGGACTGGCGAAAACTGATAGGAAAAGCTCAGGCTACAGAAAGGTTCTGGTAGCAAAGGTTTGTGATTTGTTGACCAAAAAGTTAGGACTAGCTCTATGGGTAAAAGTTATTAAAGGGTCAATTTGAGCTCACAGTAAGGAAGAAATTCCAAGCATTCCAATTCACTTGAGCCTACTGTCTTAGAAGGCAGAGAGTGAACAGCACATCTCTAAACTGATATAGTCTCTGTTATGAAATTGAGATTCCCAGAAAGACAGGGTGGGGCAGCTGTATAGCAACTCTACTGCTCTCACCTAATTAGTAATTGCATTGTTCGCCTTTGAATAGTCAACAGTATGTATGGGAAGATGGAGAACTGAATGTGCATAATATTTTTTTGTACGACATATAAATATGGCCAGCCAAATTGGCCAAGGAACTTCGTTAATACTCCAAGTAAGTGGTAGAGGAAGACAGGGAAGGGAAACCTACTGTTGTCTCACAGTGAGATATGGCTTGCTCAGCTCTTGGAAAGTCTAACAAAAGTGGAACCATAGACTATCCTGGGCTTGATCGCTAACTATTCCTGCCAAGTGTCTTTAGTGCTCCAAGCTCTGTACCATTTAGTTGAATGAATATTCTACTGTTGGAATACTTTGAAGACAGTAAGACAGTGTCTTGAGGTTGTAGCACTGATTTCTGTGCAAGCACTGGTAAGAGGAAATCTAAACTCAAGGGTTACATTAAATGTAAGTGCTGAACTACGGTGTGACAACGGCCAACACAAAATGTCATCTATCAGACTACCCCCCCAAAGACCAGTTAGATTAAAAATTGACACTGATGATTTTACTGACATAGCACAAAAATCCTGGCAATGCACTTTAAATAAATAATTGACTGCTAAACTCTTGTGTGCTGGCCATTGTTTAAGGGAATCTGGAAGTTTCCCCTTGTTCTGACTCTATGCAGAGAGTCTGGGTTATACAGGCTGATCTTCATCCTGGCAGCCTCAAATCAAGGCTCGACTGAAAAAGGGCCTGACTCTAACTTGCAGGTGGAAAGCATGGTAAGTAGTATCCTGCAGCTTCATTTCGTGCTCCTTCAGAACACAAGCAAGCTATCCTCTTGCTGTTGCCACATGTAATCAATTCCGTTTTACCCACTCTGTGTAATGGGAACCTGTATGGCCAGGTCTGTCTATGCAACTTCTTTTTAACTTGTTACTCCTGAGGCATTCTCTCCTCAGGCACTTCAAAGAAACTGTTCCAAAGGCAGTGATGAACAGAGAGAAATCAATAGCCATGCACTGGGCAGAGCTCACCCATTCCCACTGCATACTGCCTACCGAAGTCGCAGCAGCAGCAGCCTGAGGCCACAGCCCACATCAGAATGGGCGTGACCCTCCTCCAACAAATGATTGACTTTTCTGATAATTTCAGTCCTTATCAGGACATTTGTCTACATTAGGTTGAACCAGTCAGAAGAGATGACTGGCTGCCCCTCTGGGAAAAGTTAGATTGAGCAACACTGAATTGTTTGGCTTCTGCTATAAAGGCAATGTCAGCACATGTCCAAGGGTTAGAAATGTAAGAACTCACTACTGAGAAAACTGTTTTGCAAAGATCAGGAGCAAAAAGGAAATAGAATTTCTGCTCAGTGGTCCAGTGTAGGCATTTGAGGATTCTGAGGTTTCTCGACGGTCAGTTCTTAGATTTCTAACCCCTGAACTTGTCTCTTTCATCAAAAAGCTAATTTTGACAAAAGAGCATTGCTACTCTTATCATAAGTGATTTTTCAATTCACTGTTGAGTTTCCTGCTCTCCTATTTCAAATTATTTTGTTACCAACTACATCCAATGACCATCCCCTAAAATATGCTGGCTTGAGACACTTCCTCGGGCTTTCATGACATTATAGCCACCTTTTTTCAGAGTCATTTTTACCAGGTGAAATGGCATGTTACCTCTTCATACTGGGATGTATTTCTTTATAATTATCCTCCAATTGGCTCCTGTAGCTCCAACTCAAAAATATCAACTTGAGAAAACTCACAGACCTTCACTGGCTCCTCTTTCAGCAACAGATTTAATGATCTACATTTAATTTCCTTTTTTCAAAAATCGTTTTTGGAATATGTAGTCTCTATGCATCTAAGAGCCAGAAGCCTGGACCAGGCCCAGGAATGGGCAGCTAGTGTATTCGTAACTGGAAAGAGTATACAAAAATAACAATTATTAGTTATCATTCAAAGTAGAACTAAAACAAATCTGTCAAGAGTTGTTGTTATGTTTTGTTTTTGTCTTTTTTTAGGAGAACAACATGCAATTTGTTTTCATGTCACCAAAATTACCAAAGGGATCGGTTGCTCTCCTATTGCTAGAGAGAAAACACAGAGTAGAGACGGCAACAGACCTGCCACTTAGAAAGCCGGCTTACACCATAAGTGAAAGATGAGAATGACAACTCCAGGCCAAGGAGAGCAGAAGGATCCATTTTGTGCAGTCCTCAGTCTAAGTCTTTTCAAAGCATTATACAAGGCGTTAGTATTCCATTTCTAAGGGCTGCTGTAGCTTTCAAACATAGCTCTCTTGTAGTTTACACTTATCACATTAAGAAAAATGGTAATGAGGAGATCATGACAGCTGCTTTTAGGAGGAACAAAGGCTCAATTGCCAAGTAAAAAAGAAGTAATATCTATTTTCATGGAAGGAGGTCTCCAGTGAACAAGTCTACTGCTGCTTTGTTCACTCATTATTTCTGAAATCAGTAAAAATAAGGCATCAGGCCACTAATACAGCAGGAACTCCATCCAATATGATTTGCATGGAATTGTCTTTCCTCTGGAATAACTATTTCAATCTCAGAACCACAGAATCAGTGTCAAAGGGAGGAAAGAGAACCCGTTTGTTCCATTCACATGGAATTACCTAACAAATCTATCACAGGATATCAGTCTACTGAACACTCCGCCTTCTCCCCACCCACGGACAGCCTACCAAAAAAATAAAAATAACCCAATAGAGGCATCAGGTTCTTTGCACTAGCCTGAATTTAACAACATCCAAACTACTCCTAAGCAGCAGTATTCAGAGAACCACCTCTGAGTATTCCAAGCTCCTATTAGGAGGTATTCCTGAATGGTGGACAGTCACTCCTCTCCCCAGATTCATTTCACTCAACAATTACTCCAAATAATGGGAGATAAATAGCATCTGTATTCCATATTAAGAGTGGCAAAGAAGCAGCTCAAGCGAGAGTCAGATCTTTTTCTAAAAAAGGTGCTTGACTGATGGAAAAAGAGATCATTCTAAATTCAATATGGTGCTGGAAAAATTGGCTTAATACCTGCCAAAACCTGAAAATAGACCCAAGCCTATCACCATGCACCAAACTCAAGTCAAAATGGTTCACAGATCTCAATATTAAACCAGAAACACTAAATCTATTGGAAGAGAAAGTAGGTAAAAACCTCGAAGACATAGGGGTAGGCAGAGAGTTCATGAATAAAAACCAAATTGCACGTGAAACACTTGAAAGAATCAACAACTGGGATCTCATCCTACTGAAAAGTTTCTGCACATCTAAAGAAATCACCAGCAGAGTCCAAAGAAAACCCACAAACTTGGAAAAAATTTTAGCTGATTGTCCCTCAGACAAAGGGCTTCTATCTAGAACATATAAAGAACTAAAAAATTTCAGCCCCTCCAAATTCAAAGACCCAATCCAAAAATGGGCAGTGGAGATGAACACACATTTCTCAGACAAGGAGATACAAATGGCAAATAAATATATGAGAAAATGTTCAACATCATTAGTCATTCGAGAAATGCAAATTAAAACAACACTAAGATTCCACCTTACCCCAGTAAGAATGGCTAGCATTAAGAAATCAACCAATAACAAATGCTGGCGAGGCTGTGGAGAAATAGGAACCCTTCTCCACTGCTGGTGGGAATGCAGACTGGTGAAACCACTGTGGAAATCAGTTTGGAGACTCCTCCGAAAACTAGGTTTAGAGGTCCCATTCAACCCAGCTATCCCCCTGCTGGGTATTTTCCCAGAAGATCTAAAAACATCATATCACAGTGATATATGTGCACCTATGTTCATAGCAGCACAATTTGTAATTGCTAAAATGTGGAAGCAACCCAAATGTCCATCCACCGAGGACTGGATAAGAAAATTATGGTACTTTTATATAATGGAATATTACTCAGCTGTAAAGAAAGATAAACTCAAGGCCTTTATATTTAAATGGTCACAACTAGAGACCATACTCATAAGTGAAATAAATCAAACATACATGTGCAAGCACCACATTGTGTCACTAGTGTAAAACTTGAAAGAGTTAATTTAAACTCGGAGGTATGATAGACACTGTGAAATGATAGGAAACCGCTGAAGAGTAAAGGGCTTCCAGGATGTGGGAAAAGAGAAGGGAAAGAAGGAGAAATTCTGTATGTATGTATATACAGGATAGATAACATGGTTGTTCTTCTGTCTTCTATTTCTATGCTGAAAGAAACTGTCAATGAGTCTTTGGTT
Organism: Chinchilla lanigera; assembly: GCF_000276665.1. NCBI lineage: Eukaryota > Metazoa > Chordata > Mammalia > Rodentia > Chinchillidae > Chinchilla > Chinchilla lanigera. The sequence continues at coordinate 1,333,835 of NW_004955498.1, read as the reverse complement.
GACCAGTATTGCATGTCTATATCTGTTTTCATGAGAAGCCACTTTGAAGATATCAATATATAATACAACCACCATTGTTAATTCCCTACCACTTTGTTTGTAACTCTGTATTGTCTGTATTGTGCTTGTGATATGTTGTAAAATGTTGTATGTCTGTTAATGTTTCCCTCCTTTTATCTTTAAAATAAAAAATAAAAAAAAAATTCAATATGAATACCCTTGGGGCAGTAGTGTGGCTGGAAAATTTGGCCCCTAAGCAAACTATAGAGCTTCAATCCTGTGTTAAAATCAGGAAAGCCAGTCCCTCTCTGCCTTGGTAAACAATGTCACTTGCGAAATAGCGGAAGCTAGGAGTATGTATTGATATGTTGTTTTTGGACCTCATAATTGTGAAGACACTTTACACTAACGTTTTGATTAAACACAAATCCAATCTCAAGTTGCATTTCATCACTTAATCATTTTTGCAAACACACACAAAAAGATATTTCTTCTCAGGCTTTTGGTTAAACTCAAGTGTAAACAAACATGTTACAATTGCACACTCAGCCTGTTACAGTATCACAGCACATTTTATTAGTAATTTCCCTTGACATGTTCAAAGACACCCTCCTCTGGACAGCAAAGCATTAGCTCACAATGAGGAAGGTATGCATTCCAATGGACTCCTCCCATAGCCACCAAAGCATCCCTGAGAAACTCGTGAGAGTCTATTGCCTACGGATATCTCTAAATCCTCTTTAAACTTTTATGTTTTCAGCCTATGTCATCCCTTGGGGTAACCAGATCAATACTTTTCCTCCCAGCCACAAATTCAATAAAGCATCGAATAGAAGATTCAAAAAGACCAATGTCAAACCCTTTGCTTGGAACATTCTAGTGGGCGAAGGTAACATTGGGCGTAAATCAAACAAAAAGCACAAGGAAGCCTCTCTCCTCTACATAAACCTGCCTTTCTTAGGCTGAAATTCAGATTGTTTTGAATACTTTTGTAATTCTCACCCAAAAGCCAGTTGCCAACCAGTGGTTTAGCACTGGGCTCTAGCCACATATTTCTTCCCAGGGCCAGAGCACACGGGCCCTCTACCGACTCTACTTGCTCCTGTTCATCCAGGCTCTCTTGTTTGCTTTGAAGAAGGGAAAAACTGCAAAATCATTTGAAAACATCCTGGTCAGGGATTTGCAAGCTACCCACAGAGCCTGTTATACAGCCGACAAAAATCAACATGGCAGGTTCTCCAGGCTTACTAAACAAATGTGACAATTTGAAAAGCTGCAAAGTGCCTTATGAACCATGGAATCGTCAAAAATGGAAAAAAAGCATACACAGTAGTAAAGACATGAAAGGGGCTCACAAGGTTAATAATTAAGAAAATCACAGGGGCAATTTAAACTCCTTGGCTAAACCAAATTGAGAATCTATGAAAGGTTGAGATAGGAAATTCAAAGTCATGCTTTGAAAATATTTGGAGGTGCTGAAGGTTAGGAAAAGTCAGAATAACAGTCAACAGAAGCTTGTATGGATTCCGTGGTTAAAATTTATAGGCATTTCAGTTATGTTAGCGTTTTAATCTACTCAAGTATCCAGTGATGAAATTTTCCTTGTTCCCATTTCACAGATGAGGTCACTGAGTCTTGGAAATGAAGCTATGCAGCTAAAGAACCTCTCCCTGGGTGCCTGACTTTGAGCTCAGGCTATGGCCACCACAGACTCTCCAGCACAGAATACTGCAGACTGTGGACCAGGGCCCAGATTCTCTTGCCTTTCTGGATGCTAACCATATTTTGATGGTTTTAAGAACTACCTTGTAGTTCTTTTGAAAGCACTGCTCTAACTCTCACCAGTTTTGTAGTTCACTGACATGCATATGGGTAATAACCTAAACGGCAAATCGAAGAAAGTAAGCCCACCTCTAGGGAGAGGACTGGATTTTTATGTTATGTTATGTTATGTTATGTTATGTTATGCTGTGTAATGTTGTTATGTTATTAGTACACGTTTGCAGTACATGACTTTTACATTCATCTTTGGGAATATGTACATGTGTCTAACATAGCCTTGATTCATTTTATTCTTTTTCCCCTCCATCTCTAGATCCGTTTTCCATGTTTTCGTTACATTCTCCTCACTCTCAGTCTTTTGGGTGCCTTCCTATGTACAAAAAATCTACTGCCCTGATTCCTTTCATCAATCTGCTATTTTGATCTGTATTTGTACTTTGTGTTACTCAGATGAGAGAATGGTCAATATCTCTGACCATTACAGTAATGCAAATTAAAGCAATGTTAAGATTTCAACTTATAATGGAAAGGATGGCACTCATTAAAAAATCACATAATAACAAATGCTGGAGAGGCTATGAGGGTAAAGGAGCGCTTCTACATTGTTGGTGGGAATGTGAACTCGGATAACCATGATGGTGATAACTATGGAGATTTCTCACAAAACTTAAAAGAGAAATTCCACTTAACCCAGCTATTCCTCTTCTAGATATCTTCCTAAAAGAGCTAAATACATCATATTACTGTGAATCATGAACACCCATGTTTCCAGCAACACAATTCACAATAACAAAACCCTGAAATCGCCCTACATGTCTATCAACAGGTGAATAGATAATGAAAATATAGCATCTATACATGATGGAATACTATTTGGCTATAAAGAAGGATACATTTGAGTCATTTGTAGGAAAATGGACACACCTTGAAAACAGAGTGTTTAATGAAATAAATCAGGTACCCAAGCTTAAATTCTGTATGGTTTTTCTCATTTGAAGGAGGCTCAGATTTATCAAATGTGCTTTGCCATCTGAATATATCAATGAATGGCTGTATATTCCCAAACTTTATTGAGATATAATTGGCAAAATTATATACAATGGTATAAAATGTATATAAACATTAAAATGTTTACCACAATCAAGCTAATTAATCTATCCATCACCTAACATAGTTAACTTTTTCGTTGTTATAGAACATTTAAGATCTACTCTTGGCACATTTGAGGTACATAGTACAGTGTTATTAACTATAGTCATCATGTTATACATAGTTGATACTTGAAATTTCTTTATCCTGCCCAACTGGAACTTTGTACAATGAATGGCTTTTCTCAGGACTCAGTCCATTTTAAGGCTAATGATCCAGATCTAGGGTCCCCAGAGCACACAAAGGGAAACAACTTCTTCTTATGAAGTGACAGGACCCCTAACATCACTGGAGCTAAGTAATGAATGTTAAGTGAATGCCTCAAGAGATGAAATGTTAGAAGGTGCCTGAAAAGGACCCTGAGAGGGGAAAAGAGGGAGTGAGGATGTATCACGCCCTGAAGTTTTATAAAACCCTTTCTCTACTAAAATGATCCTTCAAGGGGCTGGGGGTTTAGCTCAGTGGCACAGCGCCTGCCTGGCAAGCGCAAGGTCGTGAGTTTGATTCCCGATACCGGAAAAAAATAAAAATGAAAAATAAAAGAAAATAAAATGATCCTTCAAGAATTTCCTGTACCTTCTCATTCACAGACCTGGGATACAGCAATTGTTACTCTTCACTGAACGAAGGGGCAGGAACACGCCTGCCACCTTGACTGGAGGTAGAGTTCCCTGCACTGCCCACCAAGCCAGATGTAGGCCTGAAACTTCTTTCTTTCTGCACTTTCAGTTTGTCTACCTGTTTAGCTTCATTTTGTTTTCTTCCTTATTTATTAGAGGCACTGCTCAAAGCTAGAGTTCCATTTAGCCCCTGTGTTCGAGATAAGCCTCATACAGAAACTATGTACCCTTGACTCAGAGCCTGGGCTGACGCTGTCCTTGTGCTGGACAGATATATTCTAACAGATACACTAACATACTCTGACATAGTCAAGAGTACATAGTTCCTTAAAAGATAGAATGAGATTTTGTTTCATTTAATGGTAAAACTCAGAAGGGAAACCTAGAACTATTTGACGAGATAAAGCCACGTGCCAATTTGTTCATTGTATCTCTGTACCATGATGAAAATAGTGCAATTTGTGCTAATATAGTAGCCACTAGCCATATGCAGCTACTGAGCACTTCAAGTATGTCCAAAAGGATCAGAGAAGTAAATTTTAGTTTAATTTTAATTAATTTAAATTGCATAGCTAGTCACAGGCGGCTGTGTTGCTGTATTGGATAGTACAAGGCAGTCGTCACTTTACAGATGCAGACTCTGAAGCATGCACTGATGACGAGACGACCAGAGTCACAGAGTGAGGTAGCGGCAGGCTCACGACTTGCTCTGAGGTCTCTTTGGGCCCAGTCCAGTGTCACCGGCATAGCACTTTCTTCTGAGTCTCACTTTCTCCCAAGAATGATGCTGTAAGGTCTTCGATAGCACAAGGACAGCGTCAGCCCAGGCTCTGACATCACGGCAGATCCCCCAGATGTCTGACCCACCATTCACTTTTCTAACAAAGGAACTAGGGTAGGAAAGCCTACCAAGGCATATGAGTTAAAAAGCAGGGAGAATGCTGCAAAGGTAGAGAGTGGGCATGCTTTTCAGGATTCCTCCAAATCCAGCAGGCCCTGGGAAATAGGAGGGGTGCTGAACAGAAAACTATGAGACCCAGATAACCAGGATGTTTTAGCTTCACCTGACTTGTAGGCTGTCCTTACAGTTGCTTCCAAATTACATGTTGGCAGAGGACAGCTGGATAAGTCTGTTCATGGTAGTGTGTTTACTTCAGGAATGAAGGACTTCGGGGGGAATAGGGCATTTAATGGAAGCAACAGGCAGGTTATTGGCCACAAAAGGTCTGAACAAACTCAGACTCACTCAGGAGGTAAGAACACATCTCATGGAAACTGCTTTCTTGGGACAATGATAACAAGCACAGGGACAGGACCCAAATATTTTCTGAAAGAACGCTCTCTCCCATTGTAGTAGCAAACGGGGCCCTGGCTTTAGTGAGAGCCTTGTTGAAAGTGATAATGTCGACATTATTGTGCTTTGAGGAACAACAGGAAAAATGGGCTACACCAATGGCATTAAGTAATAACTGGCAATGGAGAATGTGAGTGTGATCTGGCTGCCCTACCTAACACTTCATCGACGGCCAGGGTGGATTTGGCTGATCTTGCTGGCTAGGTAAGTGTCCACTTTCTCCCGCACTGCTCTATGTGTGTCCCTCCAAGGCTGCACATTAATGTTTGCTCAAAGAGGACAACCTTCCCCGAGAGAGAAGGACCAGCCTTCAGGCGGGGGTATAAAAGAAGCTGTGCTCTCCTGCTAAAATCTCCAAACAAGCTCTCGAGACCTACTCGTAGGAGAATGCAGACCGGTCAAATTTCCAAAACTCCACACACATTCAAGTAAGAATGCTTGTAACAGCTTGGCTTTCTTTAAAAAAAAAATGGAAATTGAAAATCATAGCGCAAAAAGCAATGCTCAATATATCATTTGGACAAATAAGAAAGGGAGTCATTATAATGCCTAATATTTGTATAACTATTCTATTCACTAAACACTATTATCTGCTTATTATAATATTTTCACAGAAAATCAAAACATTATTGTACCTTGGTGAAAACAACACTATGAGTTCATTTTCTCTAACCATTCTTGTACAAGTTTAAATCATCCAAGAAGCAGGTTGTAGCTAAGCTGTGGATTTTTATACGTCTACACTTGGCACCACTGCATGAGTGAATACAGGTTTAGGCTTCAGGGCTAGACCAAAGGGCAGACTAAGAAGTGCCGCACAGTGCAAGTCCAGGTAAGCCTCATGTCCTGCCACAAAAGGCACAAAGGCAAGAAGTATAAATGTGTGAAAACCATTGGGGGTACCAAGAAGGAAGATCAACAAATGAGTTCATTCATTTCATTGATCTCTGCACTGGCTCTTCCATGGGTAAACAAACAGTCATCAGGAAAAGACAGGAGTGGATGGAGTCAGGCAGAGGGAGCGGCCAACACATACAGGCTGGGAGGACATGGCATGTTCAAAGGAAGAAAAGGCTGTGGAGGATGAGGAACAGAGCACAGGGTCAGGAGAAGTGGAAGGATGTGGAGTTGGCATGACTGATGACCTAAAGGACTGGCAAAATGAGGATTTTGGAATTTATCCTTTTGGAACTGAGGAAATATACCACGTCCACTTGAATACCTTCCTGGACAAGCACCCTCCTTTGTATCCTCGAGTAAGTCCCCTACTTAGAACAGGAGTGAAAAGACAGATCTCATTTTTATGCAGTGTTCTAAGCACTCTTCTAAGGGCTTCACATACACCATCTCATTTAGTCCTTCCAACAGTCCCCAAAAGTGAGCAATGTTTTCCCAATTTTGTAAACAAGGTACAGAAAGTTTAAGTTACATAACAACACTCTGCAAGTGAGAAGAGCCAAGCTTTACATTTGAGTCATGATCTTTTCTTAAAATGTTCTTCCTTCTGTCACTCTAATACTATCCCTCTAAAATTGCTCCTCAGGGGTTAGAATCCATCAGTTCAGGCCTCCTAGCCCAAATACAGCCTCTGATAATGTAACCCATAGAAATTAAAAACTATAGCAGCACAAAATTACTCCAAATCCTGTCTTTCTAACAGAATAAGAGCTATCATTTTAAGAGTATTTTTTTAGTTTCTTTAGAATTTTTACATAACCATAATAACTACATAAAATGTTATATTCTAGCTATTTTGCTGAAGATTATAAGTTTTTCCCATGTTGGTACTTTAACCCTAAAGCCATCTTTTGAATGGCTGATTATTATTCTTAGTGTATAAATCTGAGTTTAATTATTCTATTATTGAATACACAGTGGCGTTTTTGTCATAAGAAATAATGTTGTAATAAATTTATTTACATAGTTTTTCTAGGAGTTTGGATTTTCCTCATTGCATGAATTCCCCAAAGAGGAATTATAGGTCAAATCCTGGTCTCTATAAAAAATGGGATGACCAACTTAATAAATATGAAACCAACTGCATTTATGTATTGAAAGAAACCACACACTAAAAAAGCTATTACTCCTTAAACTGATCTATGGATATAATGCAATATCAACCAATGTTCAAGTACGATTAGTTGTAAATGTAAACAACATGATCCTCAAATTCCAATGCAAGAGAAAAGGAACTAGAACAGCCAAGCCATTTTAGAAAATAAATATATTTGGTGGCTTCACACTACTGTATTTTAAGACTTAGTAGAAAGCAAGAGAAGTGAATACTTTACGGTACTGGTGAGAAGTCAGGACATAAACCATTGAGATAAACTAGAAAATCCAGAAATACACCCACACAACTAAGGTGAATCAACTGTTTATAAAAATACAAAACTGCACTGCAGTTCAGTGGAGGAAGGCAACAGGTAGTATTTCAATAAGTGATGCTGGAGCATCACAAGATAAATCTCAACTTATACCTCATACCACATACAAAAATTACTACAAAATGGAACAATGATCTAAATAAAATTGTACACTTATAAAATTTTAAACAAAAATAATAAGAAGAGGAATTGTTGGCAAGGATGCTGGACAACTGGGTCTTCCATACACTTCCAGTGTGAATATAAAATGGTACTGCCAGTCTGGGACACAATTTAGTATTTTTAAAATGAATATAAACATATAGAAACCATATGACCCAGTAATTTCACTCCTAAGTATGTACATACCAAAGATAAATGAAAACATATGGTCATAAGAAATCTACACATGATTGTGAATATTGACATTATTCTTAATCAACAAAAGCCAGAAACAATCCAAATACCCTTCAGTGGGTGAATGGGTAAACAAACTGTGGTATATTCACACATTGGGAAGTTATTCAGGAATAGAATGGAACACTTTGTTGATATATGCAATAATTTAAGTGAATTTCACAGTCATTACACTGTGTGGTGAATGCATTTAGTAAAGCTACATGTTTCCACCAATATACAGTACACATTCTGTAAATGGCGAAACTGTAATGGCAGAGAAAAATCAGTGGTTTTCTAAGAATTAGGGACAGAGAGGAGGATCTGAATCCAAAAGGGTAATATGGAGAATTACTTGGGATGTTGAAATTGTTTTGTATCCTCTTACAGGTGATGATCTAGGAATGTAATTAAAAAAGAAAAACTACTGAATGTAATTTTTTACAAATGATCTGGTTGAAAATCAGTGTCACATATTAAGTGTGGTTGAGCAGAATAGTACAGTGATATGCATATTGTTAGTTCTGAATGCTCTAGGTTAGGTGTCAACAAACTAATGCCCACAGACATTAGTTATACCCACTGTCCATCTTTGTAAATAAAGTTTAACCATTCATTTACATATTGTCTTTGGACAGCAACAGAGTTGAATAATTGGGACAGAGAATAAATGCCCTACACACCAAACACATTTACTATCTGGCCCTTTATAGGAAAAGCTTGCCAACCCCTGCTCTACATATTTAACGTCTATTGGCACACTTTGGAGCAGTATATAGTTACTCTTTAACTTTTTCTTGTCTTCTCTAAATATTAGTGGACTCAAGTGCATTATCATATAGTAAATATGCCTGTGAAGCTTCTTTTTATTAGAGTTGGTTTATCTGGTAAACGGTTTTCCTGATTCTGACATGTGGAATCAGCAGTCTGTCTCAGCTTCACTGCTATGCACTAACTGAGGGGCTGAGCCCTGAAATAGTCCCTCCAAACCTACTTCTTCAGGCCCATATTCTCAGGGTTAAAGGAGGAATACATACTGGATACAAGCATGGATTTGGGCTCTGCTCCTGGTTAGTTACTGAATTTGGAAAGTTGGTTGAACTCAAAGTACTCCAGTTTCCTTATCTGTAACAAAGTGATGATAACAGTACTTGCATCCAACCTGTGTTCCAATCCTGCAATCGACTCACTTTGTAACCAACTTTGATTGGTTTGGGGCAACTTATTCAACCTCTTTCAGGTTTCCAGGCTGCTGTCAACTTATGAGTAAGTGGGCTCTGTTAATGAGCTAAGCACTGCTGGGGAAAATGTTACAACTTACAGATCGGAACGTGTAAAATTATATCTTCAGTATCACCAGGAGCCTTGAGATTACTTCACAAATTTCTACATAGTATTTTCTTCGGTAGCCCTCTCTCTTTCAGTGACCTTTTCCAACCTTCTCCAATCTCCTCAAAACTCTGAACTTTCCCCTGACTGCCTCTTCTCCCTGCTACCTCTATATATTATAAAAATATGTAAAAATATATTTTTAATTATCCCACATATACTCCTTATGTTTTATGCTTTTTAAATCTTTAATATACCTGGAAATAACATGGGTGTATGCTGTGAGGTAAGGCTCAAAAGCTAACAGAAAAATAGAAGTGTTTGTGATATTCTGTCTACCTAAGAGTGGTATGCCTTTCCATTTGTTTAAGGCATATTTAGTGTCTCTCACAGTGCCTTAGTTTATTCATACAGCCATGACACATTTCATGATAAATTAATTCATAGGGCATAAATGTAGTATTGTGTGCATTATAACTTATAGATGGTTGCTTTCTATATAAAGGCTATTTCTATGTATTTATTTTGTACATGACAACTTTGCTTAATTTTTGTATTATTCATCACAGTGGTTTTTTTTGTTTTGTTTTTTGGTTTTTTTCCAGTACCAGGAATCGAACTCACGACCTTGTGTTTGCCATGCAGGTGCTGTGCCCATCACAATGTTTTGTTTAATTATTTTAAGATTTCCACAGTTTGGAGATTCCTCTGAAAACTAGGCCTAGAGGTCCCATTCAACCCAGCTGTCCCCCTGCTTGGTATTTTCCCAGAAGATCTAAAAACATCATATCACAGTGATGTATGTGCACCCATGTTCATAGCAGCACAATTTGTAATTGCTAAAATGTGGAAGCAACCCAAATGTCCATCCACTGAGGATTGGATAAGAAAATTGTGGTACTTTTATATAATGGAATATTACTCAGCTGTAAAGAAAGATAAACTTGAGGCTTTTATAGGCAAATGGTCACAACTAGAGACCATACTCATAAGCGAAATAAATCAAACATACATGTGCAAGCACCGCATTGTTTCTCTAGTGTAAAGCCTGAAAGAGTTAATTTAATCTAGGAGATATGATAGACATTGAGAATTGATAGGAAAGCACTCATAGGTAAAGGATAACTGGGATATGGGAAAAGAGAAGGGAAAGAAGGAGAAAGTTTGTATATATGTATATGCAGGATAGTTAACATGGGTGTTCTACTGTCCTGTATTTCCTTGCTGAAAGAAACTGTCAGTGAGGCATTGGTTGATTAGCTTTGTATGACTATATGTGTTTTCATGAGAAACTACATTGAAGATATCAATATGTAATACAATAAGCATTGTTAATTCCCTACCGCTCTGTTTGTAACTCTGTAATGTCTGTACTGATCCTATGCTATTTTGTAAAATGTTGTCGGTCTGTTAATATTTTCCTCCTTTTATTTCTAAAATCTAAAAAAAAAAATAAAAAAGAATTATTTTAAGATTTCCAGAAAATCTGGATGTATAGGCATATATATTTCTACAAACAACCATCTTTCCAATTTTAATGCATTTTACTTCATTATTTTGATTCCTTATTTTGTGTAACATTCAGAACAATATCAAGGAATAGTGTATATGTAGCACCTAGTCTTTTTTCCTTGACTATAATGGGAATGCTTCTAGAGTTTCCCCATATAATGTGATATCACCTATTGTGTTAAGATGGATATATTCTAAGACATTAAGGATGTTTCCATTTATTCTCTTTTATCAAGAATGACATAACTTGACATCATTTGATCACTTGATGTCTATAAAGTGTCTTTACCATCTATGAGGATGACCGTGTATTTTTTGTATTCTATTGCATTCATAAAACATATTATGCTAATGGATTTTTAATATCGGACCTTCTTAAATCTCTTAATATTAAATTTCTTAATAATTTCTTTATACTCTTGGTCCCGGAACATGTCTTTTGAAGTCCTGCCCAATTCTGCACATCAGTATTTCATTAAAGAACTTTGCCTCAGCTTTCATAAGTGATATTATCATCTGTATTTCAGTAGAAAAAATGCATTTCATATACATGTTTACATTTGTTTGTACAGAGTTGAGCACATTGTCACTCATGAGTCTCCCTTTTCTCTGTATTGGAGGTTAGTTTTTTTCTTAGTCCTTGTTTTGTGTATTTTTTATTTTCTTGTTTTTTTTTTTCTCCATCAGATTAGGTAATAGATTTCTTGATTTATTGTTGGTATTATTTTATTTAGAAAAACATCTTAATCTAGTAATTGAAATAACTTCTATTCATAACTCATTAATTCACATCTCTCGACTTAACTACTTTTCAAAAAGCATTTTTAAAGCCTTGTATTGCTAATTTTATTCATAATATTTAGATGTAATTGCTTCAAGTTTTAACTAGTTCATGCAACCATGTTCGACACTGCTTTCAATTTGTTTCATGACAAGCACTTTTCTGGTACCCTTTTTCCCTAGGCTGTTTGTGTGTGTATGTATGTGCATGCTTTCATACGCATAAGTGTGTGTTTATAGTTTCTCTGCATAGATATCCTGGAGATTCCTTTTTAAATTATTACTAATTTTTCAGTGACAGGACAGAGTTCTTCCGGTACCACAGACGGCAGTGGCGAAGCTCCAGACCAGCTGAAATCCTCATCAGAACACAGGAGCGTGTGGTTGAGTGAGTGCCTTTGGCCTTTAATTCTCTTTCATTCACCAATATTAGTCCTGCAGGATGCTTGGAAAGCAGTATGTAACTCTTTCACCTTGCCTCACCAATTAAGTGCTTCCCACAAATATGAATTATCTATATAATTTCTCATCTAATCCTGCCTTCCTTACTTCTCAGAATATGTCTCAAACTTGGTCCATGGAAGCTACCATCTCCAACCTTTACATCCATTCCTATTATCCCAATATTGTTTTTATATTTTATCCTAAAAACTAGTGTTTCTATGACCCACAATCACTACTATAGGAATGATCTCTTAGCTTCTTCCCTGTTTGACCTTCACAGTCTAAACTGTGGCTTAGGTTTATGGATGTCTTCTGGTTAGATCAATTATGGAGTTTCAATTTAATTTTCTCATATACCTTAATGCTTTGGTGACATACAAGAGAAGAAGTCAGTTTCTTGGTTCTTTTCTTCTGTCATTTAAAAACTGGAAGGGGGCCGAGCGTGGTGGTGCACGCCTGTAATCCCAGCACTCGGAAGGCTGAAGCAGGAGAATTGTTATGAGTTCATGACCAGCCTGGGCTACAAAGTGAGCTCAAGGCCAGCCTGAACTGCCTAGTGAGACCCCGTCTCAAAAAGACAAAAATAAATAAATAAATAAAAACACTGGAAGGGGCCTACCACAGTGACCGAGAGGCTGCTTTCCCAGTGTGCTGTGCAGAGACACTGGCAGTGTCCTTACAGAGATGCTAATGGAATGGTTCACTTTTCTGTATACTACTTCTTTCCCCCTAGTCCAGTCCCACTAGCACAGCCAGGAGGAAAAGACTTGTTCTCGTACAACAGTTGGAAGCTATTACTTCTTTCAGATAAGCCTAGAATGCTTTTTGGCAAACCAATACATTGTTTCATTGCCCTGTCTGTACACCCAAGATACAGAAAGCAGGTGTAAATTCTACATGTGGCTTAAATTCTCACCTGCTTCCATTTAATTCAATAGCAAATAATAAATCACCATATTCATAAAAAAGAGCAGGGTGACAGAAAACAGACTTATTTTTATAGCACACCTAAGATATATAAAGACTCATATATCTACTCAGTTATTTTAAAGGGGCTACTCTTGCTCACTCCCCAGGCAGCTAAACCTTGGGTTGCTAAGTTACTGGTATTTGACATCATCTCTTCCCTGACATCTCTCCATCTTTGACAGGTTCCCATGATTCACTGGGCCAGGCACCTCGTTACTCACATTACTCACTTTCCCAATGACGTTTGTACAATCATTTAAAATTCACCTCATACACTAGCTGCAAACCCCCAGATTCCACATGAAAATATTTAAACTGCTTGACAGGCTCTAAGTGCATTTGGAAGCACACTGGATAGCTTACCTACATTGTTCATATAATAGTTGCTATAATTAAATTTTGCATCCTTTTTCTGGGTTGGTTTGTGCTTGAGAAAAGAGGAAATGATTACTGGGAGGCAAATAATGGGTAATATCTCTCATGGGCTAATTTTGTTCCACGAATAGCTCACCCCACATATGCATGCTACATATTAAGTCCATTAGTGCTTTGAATGAGCTTCAGAAAAGGTAATACTCCACATAATTTATCCAGTCAAGGGCATTTTCACCTGCTGACAAATTTACATATTTCCTAGTGTCATTAGATAAGAACCAGTCATCAGATTAGCAGAGGGTACAATTATTAGTTCATTTATTTGACTCCGTCAATGTTAACATTAATTATAGTCTAAATTATATTTAGAAATTGTTGTCTTTCTTGGAAGGAACACTGTGTTACTGTTTCAACAAACTATAATTTTAAAAGTCCATACCAGAACAAGATAGATGCTTTGAGAAACATTCCAGAAGGATTAGCATTTAAGACAGTTATATAGAAAATCGTTTGCATGATTCCAATTTGAACCTTATTTATACATTAATTTGACAGGATATAAAATCAATTGCCTAATGATTGGTTAAATTTAAAAAAGAAATTCTCCTGAAAGGTGCTTGATTATGCTGCATAGTTATGATAATATAATCAAATTTCCTTTCAGACATAATTATCTGACCAATTTTGTTCCCTGGTGCATTTTGCTTCTTCACTGGTAAGATGGGCTTTTTCATTTGTTTCTGTATTAAAAGTAAAAAAAAAAAAATAGTAAGAATTGTATATGGCTGTCATGTAATTATTGGTAAGTTTCTGCCATACTACAACTGTAAATTAAAAGACAACCTAGTAAATAGAATTGTTATAATTTAGGGTGCTGCAAACACAGACCACACTAATCAAAAAGAGGTGCCCATGTAGGTGTTTACCAACCGGATCCATATGGCTGAGAGAAACCACAGGACACAGTTTATCAAATCAAGTTGCTAAATTCTAGCTAGCAAATTCAGCATCCCTCATAAACACTGAATTACCCTTACAGATGTTTGCCTATGAAATTATCAACTAAAAAAGGTACTTTGCTAGGAAACACAATCTGTTCAGCATCAAATCTAAGAGAAGCATACTATCTGCATGTTTGACTCTAGAAAGATTTTAATTGATAGTTTGTCGACATTTTAAGTGAATTATTGCTAGGAACAAATAAATCATACTAGGGCAGAACAAATCATCTCCAAACACCTATCCTTAGCTAATGGCATGCCGCACTCCTTGGCTTAACTCTCCCAGAAATGACGACTCTAGGACCCACAGGGCCCGGTGGAACTCAGCAGAGAAGTTGCTGGTGGTGCCCATATTATTACATATGGGCAACCTAGGAGTCACTCATATGATAGATGAATTGTAGCTGCAAAATGCCATCACTGGGGTGAGAGCTATTATCATTTTTCATTTCTGTTTTCACTTGAGAGTAACGTGACTCTAAAGAGTAAATGGCGTGTTGACAGAAGCAACTACACGAGCTGGGCTGCACCTCACAGATTGCTGCCTTTTACATTTCTGATTCATAAAATTTATAATAAGCTATAATATGCTTGACAAGCAGCAAAGACATGTGAATTATGTAGCTTGTTTTGTGGGAGGTCAGTTTGGTGGAAAGGTGCGGTATGTGAGTGAACTCTGGTGTGTTGGAAAAACCACTTGACATTATTTTGGCATAACTGAATTTGTACATGTTGGGGAAACAACAGCAGCAGAAATGAACTATTGGTTCATGCCAGTGCAATAATAATCACAGAGTGGGCTGGAGCCCATTAAATAAGGATGGATTCAGGATAGCCCAGAGCACCAAAAGGAGTGGATAGCACAGTAGCTCTCGGACACCTGGAAATCCGTGACCTAGGGCAAACTGCTTCACCTCTCTGGGTTTCACTCCTTCCCAGTCTGCAGTGTATGACCAACAGTACAATCTTTGATGGCTGTTGCAAAGATTCAAAGGCATATGTGCTTAGGGACTGGGCCTGGAAGACAGTAGATGCCATATTACCATTATTTTTTATTAGTACTAGTAAATTTACTACTGCTGCCTTTATTACTATTTGACATGAAATTTGGAAATATTAAAGAATGGCAAAAAGGAAAAAATAATTGCCAAGACCAGCTCTAGTTACTGTTGTCTGCTAGTGATTTTTTGTCTTGTTTTTGTTTTTGTTTTTGTCTTTTTGAGACAGGGCTTCACTACGCAGTTCAGGCTGGCCTTGAACTCAATTTGTAGCCCAGGCTGGCCTCAAACTCACAATGATCCTCCTGCCTCAGCCTGAGATGACAGGCACACACCACTACTCCTGGTGATGCTAGGGCTTTAAAGTTGTTAGAAATGTTGGCCCTTGTCTGAAGCAATTTTTTCTCTAAATCAAGACATTCTCAATGTCGGGCTTGTAGTAGGGTGGCTGATAGTTGCATATAATGCCAAGTTTACTAGATTTAGAAAACAAAGGCAATGTTCTATTCTACTTCTGCCACATGCTGGCCCTAGTTTTGGTTGCAGGTAATTTTGTCTATCTGGATCTTAATTTCCTGAACTAAAAAGGGACTACCTTGTTTCCTATAATCAAAATAATATACTGAGGTTGAAGTGTTTTGAATAGCAGTCACTTGCCATAAAATCTCAGGTTGTCCTATAAGACTGAGTTCACTTATTGTCATAGGATTGTACATGTAAGGGTATGGGGAGCAGAAGAAAGGTACTGGGAAATCAGACAAGGTGGGCTCCAGCTTATTATAAAACCAGGAGGGCAAAGAAAGAGAAGTACAAGCACTGGTCTGAGAAATGGTGAGAGGGGCTTTCCAAGAAAGCTGACCGGTTTGAATTTGAACCACATTTTGAGAAAGGGGGTGAGGAAAAAATGCATGAGGTAAAGTATTTCCACTGCCTGGGGGACTGAGGGACAGGGAGTGGAGGGAGGCCAGTTATGTTGTGCTTGATTAATAAAAGAAGTCTGTCGCAGCATGGGATGAAGTGGGTTCGCATGTGTTCCTTTGGCAGGCTGCAAAGGTGGGGGAAGGGGGAGCAGGGAGCTGGGAAAGTTGGGAGAGCAAACAGACTAAGGTTTGCATGGACAAATGCAAATAATGTGTGCAGTTTAAAGGCTTCTTCACTGGAGGTGGGCAGTGAGATAGAGCAGGGAGTAATTAACCGTGCTCTTGAGATGTACAGAAGGAGACTAGGAAGTGAGGGAACATCAAGAGCAACTAGCAACAACCCTTCTTCCTGCTCCTCCTCCTCCTTCTTCTCCTCCTCCTCCTCCTTCTTCTCCTCCTCCTCCTCCTTCTGCTCTTGCTCCTCCTCCTCCTGCTCCTGCTCGTCCTCCCCCTTCTCTTCCTCCTGCTCCTCCCACTGCTGCTGCTCCTCCTCCTTCTCCTCTCTCTCCCCCTCCTTCCCTTCCTCCTCCTCTTCCTGTTCCTGCCCCTCCTCCTCTGCACATGGGCTGGTGCCCCTCCTCCATATAGCTTGGTTTTAGCGAGAAAAGGTGACCTTTCTCTTGACTCCATATAGTTTGAAAAGTACTGGGGGGGGGTGGGTCAAGTGTACGTAGAAAGAAGGAGAAAAGGCACTTCTATATGAAGGAGGCAGTTGAGGAATGGGGCAATGATCCTACTTACTGTGGAATGGTCCACAGGTTTCCTAAGCCCTCAAACCAACCAGAATGTGAATGTGTGACTTTAAAAAGTTCCATAAGCTCACTCTGTTATGACACACAATATGGTCCATAAAATTTTAAAAATTAGTTATAAAATTTGGGGCCTAGACTTCAGAAAGCTAAGTTTTATTGTAAGTGTGGGGAGTGAAACATTCCATTCTTCAACAGAGGAAAGCCCATTTATTAACAGTGTTGTTGGGAAAATGAAAGAATTCTATACAATCTACAGCCCTTCAAAAAATAAATAAAAGCAGCCACGTACGTTTCCCTGGAGTTTCAAGAACAACAGGACTTTTTTACTTTCTCAAAGGGTGCTATCTTTTATGAGTTTATTAATGCAACTTGCTTTTCTTTCCATGTTTGAGTGAAATTCTGTTATTCCTTTGGGGACTGGAATTGCCAATTTCTGACAGGTACTTACCCTACTCCCCTCACTTAGCCTCTGTGCAAACCACCTAGGCACTGGGACTGGGCTGCTCTTCAGGAGAGAATTCCAAGTGTGACAAGTTAGGCAGTGATTTCACATGGGTCCAATATTCCTTTGAGAATTAAGCTGAAGACCTGACTGATTTCATGCGGCAACCAGGGCAGAAAGGGAGGAAAAAGAAGTTTACTGTTGAGACTAGAGTAAGACAATCCTTTCAGTGGTGCTTTCCTTTAAGGAAGGTGACTGACAAGCAAACCAGGAGTGAGTGGATGTTCTGTGTCTAATGGGAAGGAGAAGGTAGCTGAGTTCCCAGGATGCATCATGCTGATGGACTTCAAAACGGCTGCCTGCCTCCATGGGAACCCATAGCCCCAGGGACTGAGATACTGCTGGGGTCCTGTCTTATCTTACAAAAGGGCCAGAATATCCTTAATCCGTAGGCTAATCTCTCATCAGAGTTACATTATTTCTTTCATAGTCACTAGTGATGTCCTTGAGCTGAATCAAGTACAGGGACATCCACAGGAAGTGAAGTCAGGTGTCAGGCTCACCTGACGGCGATGGCTTTCTGCTCTTCCCTACTCCTTTGGCTACATTTCACAGGACATGCACCCAAGACTTGGATGCCAAGAAGGCCTTCACATGGGGAAGAGGTCTGTGGAGGGAGTTAGAGTGACTGCTAAGTGAGGAAAGAGGTTGCTGAATTTTCAGTGGCATAGATTGTGATCCTTAAAGCTTGTTTAAAATTTGATTTTATTAGTACATGTTTGCAGTACATGAAGTTTACATTAGGATTAGTGCATAGACACGTGTACATAAGAGAGCTTGATTCTTTTTTATTCCCCTTCCCTTCTGCACCCATCTCCCTCCCTCAGTCTCTATATCCCCTTGCCCTATCTTCATTATTATTGTGATTATTTGTAGTTCATGTTTATGACATATACTGTTTACATATGTTATGATTTTGTGATACATGTGCATGACATATCTTAAATCTTTTTTACTTTCCCATCTCCTCTCTCCTCCCCTTTTCTAGACAGAAAGCCTTCCTCATTTTTCACATGGCTATACTGGTCATCATTTATCAAAATAATGAGCATTTATCAGCCACTTGGTAGCATATAAGAAAATTAGGGCAAGTGTTATTATCCTCTTGTACATACAAAGAAGGGGAATTCAGAAAGATAAAATCATTGTCCAAAGTCTCAGAAGTGACAAGTGGCAAAGTTGGGGCAGGAACTCACTCCTATGACTTGTCTGTCTGAGATATCACTTTGTCTTATTACGTTAATATCCGGAGATGGTAGGTAGGTCCACGTTTCTGGTGTGACTTTAGTTTTTCACTTGGTTTGTTTACTGCAGTGAAAGTTAGAACCACGTTTTTCCACTTTGCTGTTTTTCCACGCCATTCCCACACATAAATTCACTCCCTTAAGTAATATTTTCAACAGGCCGTTAGTTGCTGGTCTCTTTCCCAGCCCATCTCTCATATCTCATCCCCTCACTGGATGCCACAATTTCTATAACCAGCATGATAAGTCGCTGCAATAAAGTTCTTTTAAGATGCCAAAGGTAGAAAGATCAAGTCTGGGTATGGTGCCTGGGTAGGCAAATCTCCAGAGGCAAATCTTTCTGGTGATTCTCTGTGAAGGAGTCAAAAAGAAGACAAAGAAGGATGTGGGAATGGACAGAAACTTAGTGATACTGGAGAATGGAGAGGGGACGGGTAAGAAATGAGACAGATGGAATAAGCAGAAGGGTACAAAGTTCGATACAAGGATTCCTTGTCATGATGCTCCATGAAGGGGGACAGCAATTACTTCAAACAACTTAAGCGGATAGATCATTGCATTGTTAAAAGGCACAGAAATAAAAGTTTAAACTCACCCGCAAGATTTCTTCAACACAGCTTGGATCACTGGGAAGGCTTACCTAAAACAAACAGAAAAAAGTTAAGCACAATCTAGTTATTCTCAGGGAAGCCCATTGTACAATAGTTGACTCTATAGAACAAATTATACAAAGCTTAAAAAAATGTACTTTCAAAAATTTTCTCCTATTGAACAGTAAGCAGTATTTGCAATTGGCCAATTTTCTTTTAGTTCAGTGAAGCAGGAATATCATAGCTCAAGGTGCAGAAAGAAAGTGACTCTTTATTCCGTCACTGATTTGCCGTGGAACACTGAGCCATCTCCCAGACTTCTGGTTTTGTATTTGCTCATCTATCCAAAGGGAGAGCTTGATCTCGTGATCCTTAAGGCCTGTTTGACTAGCTAACGATTTAGTACAACAACCATTTTAAAGACAAAGCCTATAAAAAACACTTCTATGACTGAATTGAGTCCTCTTTGAAACTGAGAGTCTAACCTGATGCCTACATTTATTTTTATTCAAGCCAGTCATGATGGCACATGCCTATAATTCCAGCACTTGGGAAGCTGAGGCAGGAGGATCTTATGTTCAAGCCCAGCCTAGAATTCATAGGCAGACCCTTGAAAATGTTTTTTTTATGTAAAACATGAAAATTAAACAACTGTGTGAATTACATGTTTGTCTTGACATTTAGAATCTCAGACCTACATCAAGAGAATCCCATGAGTTATATTTCTCAGTGTGACACCTTCCTAATCAGTCTGAAGTCAAGCCCCTTGTAGAAAAGTATTGGGGACCAACTCGATGTCAAGTACACAGCCCCTTTCTGCAGGCGTTGCATAATGGGTGAAAGCGAGAATCCAAGTACCAAAAGGAGACACCAGCTACAAGACAGGGCATTCTGAAGGACTCAGGATTAGGAGAACCACCTGAAGAAATGCATCACCTGTGCATGTTATGAGCATACCCCAGACATGACTAACTCTCCCCTTCACATTTTCACCCTCTCCAGGACTGCAGTCTGGTCACTTCCAGTCCCCAGCGCTGTTCGGGCAAGGACAATAGTGGGTCTCTCTTGTTCACTGACTTAAGACAGCCTGTAGAGAGCACTGCTAAAGCTTCTGGATGCCCCAGGCCATTGAAAAGGCAATGTGTTACCCTGAGATTGCAATATGAGCTCAACTACATTTGAGGGGTTGATTCCAGATTGCCTCAATCTAAAAAAAACAAAACAAAACAAAAAACCACTGCAAATCTTCAACTAGTATTAAAGTTGCTACAGTACACACATTAATTTCAACGAGTGTTTACTAATTATCTCCTACATGCAAGGGTCCCTCCTCCAGGAAGCATGAAATCTCTATGAGAGGAAGCAGGCAGAGACAGTCACTAATAATTTGGGGCGAGCAGTACCGGCTTGCCCAGTGCAGTTCCTCTTTACCCCTGTTGTCCTAGTGTAATTACTGATGACATCCCCTTTCATCCTCACAGTGTCCCAGTTTGGCTCAAATTATATAGTCATTCTTCTAATAATACTACTACTAGAATATCAGGTAGAGGAAACAGTGGAAGAAAAGGCTCAAAAAGTTGGCTTATTGTAAGGAACCTTAAATTCTAGGTTTCAGACAAGGAATCCACAAGTGACTGAGCCTAGCTCAGTTTATTCATTCTTTCACTCAACAAATATTTCTGAAGGCCTAGGACTGTGCAACAGGCTGGTGCTAGGTAAATATAAGGGAAGAAAAAGAAGACCTAATCTCCCCCCTCATGGAGTTTGCAGGCTCTACGGGAAGCTGGGTATATGTGAAGAATCACAGCTGACACATCACTGCAGCTGGCAAGCACTACCAAGGCAGAGACTATCTCATGGACACCAGTTCTATAAAACAGAAAGTTCTATGTACAAATAAATGTGAGAAATGCTGCCATCCTTGTCCCCTCTTGACGATCCATGATACAAATCAAGCACAATGAGACAATTGTCTATTTTAACGCAGCACATCCCCAACTTACCTGATCCTTGAATTTTTGAGTTTTTAGCTTTCATTTATTTTTTCCATTTAATGAATATTGCTACTCTGTAGAATATGTGTTCAGAGAAAGATCATACACAGGGAGATGCTGTGCTAGCATATTATCGGATTATAGAACTCACCGAGTAATTCTTGACAGCAAATAAAATCCCACTGCTGAATGCTCCAGCAACTGTCAAGACAATTCTTGAATTCCCACTAACACCTTTCCCAAGCACGAAGGTCAAAAGGATTGGAACCGAGGCTTAAATCTTCAGCTTCATAGCTGTGCTGTATCACTGTAGGCTACCTAAGCTAAATGTGTATGGACGAGTATCATGCAAAGGTCCTTCTTGTCTTTGTGCCCATGAGTCAATGTCAATTTTGAAAATAAAGCGGAAAATCTATCACTAATATGTACATACAACAAGAGCACTTAGTTATGAGTCAAAAGTTAGGTGGATGTTTGGTCTCTAGCCCTTGGAAAGAGGACTTTACTCCTCTGAGTTCTGTGTTTCCAATTGTAGAAAAACTAAAATAATGATAATACTCATCCCTGTTAAATAGCACAGGGTTTCTGTGAGCATCAAATGAAATAAGTGAAAGGACTGTGCCATGTAACTTACAAAACCCCATACCGAGAGTCAGTTACTACCCTTGTGCTCTGACTCTCCTTACTTTTGTTATTAAAAGTCCAGGCTTCTCGCCTGTGCAACCTAAGAGCTGACTCACTCTTGTCAACTGAAAATATCATCTGTACACCTGGAATTACAAATGCCCATTTCTTTAGGGAGGAAATGCTGTTGAAAGAGAAAGAGTTGCGAGCTCTGGAGATTTGCAGCAAATCCAATAATGAGGATCGCAGTCAGTAACACTCTGGATCGAGAAGAACACTACAGAAAAGAGCAGTCAAATCAATCTGCATCCGCATCCAATGTTCAGATATTTGTCTTTTTTTGAAGTGACTAGTTCCGCAAATTCATCTAGCCCAGCCCACTGCTCGTTTCTCCATAAGTCCAGTGTAGTAACGTTAACCAGCAGACATTTATTTCATACATTCCTGGAACAGTGCTGTGCGCTGGGGGGTAGGGGGGTGGTAAGATAGATAACTATGAGACTTGGCCTCTTTCTCGCAGAGTTAACTGTCTAGATGGGACAGGAAAACAAACAATTAGGGACCCACTGGGACATACATTGTAAGGTAGTTTGACAAGGGTAAAAGGATCCTATTCATTCCCGGTCTGCCTATTCATCAGTTCTCCCATTTGCTTCTTTAGACGAAAAATCCTGATTGAGCTCACACTGTGCTCAGGATGGTGCCACGGGGAAGAATTTAAAGACACTGAAGACAACACCACGACTGCCTTCAGGGCTCCACGCGAATGGGAGAGACAACACTTACAGGGGAAACAGACAACACCAAGCAGGTGATCTCATTTAGGTGCCAGGGAAAGGGTACCTACCGGGTTCATGGACAGAGCCATGTCCGACAGAAGCTCCCAGTCGCTGAGGTCCCCACTGTAGTCCTTACTCCATATGGGAGTGAGAAGCCAAGGATTTGACATGGCTGAGAAGTGCTGGGGCCACCTGAGACCACTTGAGTCTCTGAGCCCCCTGCAGGGCTGCGCCGGGGGTCACTCTGCACACTGGAAGGAAGCTGACTAAGGCCGGGCTGGATTTTGTCCTCTTGTACTCTCCTTTCCTCTCAGGCACATGCCCCCCAACACACACACACCCCTCTCCAGGGAATTCTGGAGGAGCCACTCACACAGGTGGGACAGAAAGAGACTGAGGAAGAGAGCTAGTGGTGGCACTGGGATTAGAACTACTACCCATGGAGGAGCCAAGCTGCCGCTCCATTCCGGAGCCACCTTCTCCTCCCTTTAAATCCACTCTTGGGTATTCAGATAGCCCACAAAGCACAAGTTAGCCACTCAGAGCTGCAGCGTCCTTTCACACTCCCCCTCTCCGCCCCCTCCTCTTACAACAGAAAGCAAGCCCCATGACGACGCACGGGGGAGGCTGTGCACTCACTCCTGGCCCCAGACGACCCTCTTGTGCTGGGCAGGGTTGTGGTCTTCTGAGGGCCAGCGAAGGGAGGCGTGCGTCGGGCAGGTGGTGAATTGCCTGAGAGCTCTCACAAGTGCCTACCCTCTCTGCATCTGACAGTGCAGGCTGCCACCCCATGTAGCACAGGGAGACCGCGTACGGATCATCTGGCTGGTGATAAATACATATCTTATGAAATAATCAGGGTACCTTTAAATCATCAAATATTCAATTAACTGCAGCAACAATAAATGAATTGCATAGGATGTTTTAATCATTCTGGAATTAATCATTTTGGAGCATATTTCTTGGCAATTAGGGTAATATAAGGTATCAGAAATATCCTGATTGTGGCATTGAAAGACATAAGCAGTAGCTATCACTAATAGAAAACATGGAGATTAATGTAAAGCATTGAAAGAATAACGACCATCACATGGCGAACCCAGGGAAGCTCAACGCATGCCTCTGAGTAGATTCTCACTAAGGGAATGCAAGGGAAAAGTGGATTTGCTTTTTTTCCCCTAAAATCACCCTTAGGTCTGTCATGCAATACTGGCAATTAGAGCCCCCTAATCTAAGCGTGTTCCTCTTTGACAACGATTTCTCGACGTAAAACTTACAAATTGCAAGTTGAATTGCAAATTAAGTAATGGGGCCCAGTTAAACAATATCCAGCACTGCTACAGACGGCAGCCTCCAAACTAATTCCGTTTGTATTTTCATTAACAAATCATCACATTTATCCCCATGATTGATTTATGGCACACTGAGCTCCCTGACATATTACTAATAAGATGAAAACTTGGGTTGTGATGTTGTGCTACCAAATGAGTGTTCAATCTTTTTCAAAGTTTAATCCCCATCATTGGTCATTTATAAAAAGGGGACAGCAGCCTCTGAGGTTCTCATTTGCATGCCTCTGGGACCCCTCATCTCCTCATTCAGGGAGTTCTAGTTTTCCAAACTGAATCTGGGAAACCACAAACTCGGTTCACACTATGTCTGTCCCTTGCTTCCTGCTTCACCTTAACTTCTCCCTATCCTAGTTTGTATTCATGAGCCTGCAATTAAATGAGAATAGTTAATATTACATAAGCTGTACACAGAAGTCCCCAGGTAATAGAACTTTAATCAAAACAAAACAGATTTCACATTTACATGATACCACCAAACCAGTTCATCTTCCTATTTCATTTTAATAGCAAGAGTCTTGGGTGTCCAAAAGAGTTGGTATTGATTTTAAAATACTGCTTCCGGTCAATTTTTAAGAAAGTCTCATGATGAAAATACCTCGTGTAAATGAAACTAATTTGCACCTTTCTCTCTAAGAAAGAGCAAAATTGGAGCATGAAGCTCAAAAAATCTCAACACATGACATTTTAAACCAAATACTGAAGATAGCCCCCTGTCTGGAATCATACATGGAAATAAAACTAAAAAGGAAAAGACAGCAATGAGCCTTTATACTGAACAATGAACTGAGATAATTTACTATCTTTACTAGAGAATTTAAGGGGAAGTCATCTTTGATGCTCAAAAGACTTGGATTCAAATCCCAGCCCTAAAACTTAACTGACTTTGCAACCTTGGAAAGCCACATGAAACTGTCTGTGCCTCTGTTTCCCAATTTACATAGAAGCAATAAAAAAAAATCTCTAGGATTTTGGTGAGACTGAAATGAAGCAAGGTATAACAGAGTAGTACCTTAGCCTAGTAGTGATGTATGTTAAGTCTCCATCAGCTCCTTCTCTTCTTCATCCCCTCCAAGGTCCTTGGAAAAGCAGCAGCATCCTAAGCCTAGCTCCCACTGAGGAGATAGTTTGGTTGCCTTGTAAACTGATCCCCACGACATCTTAAGAATGTCACTAATTATTAAATCCACTTCAGGGGCCCAGTGTACACAGAGTTTCAGGCTGCTGCTCCATCTGCTGGCTATCACTGAAGGTGACAAAGGAGGCTAGAGATGGGCTTGAGGGGTATGTCAACAGAGAGTTGGGGGGGTGAGGGGGCTGGAGGGGGGAGGGAGGGGAGAACAGGCGACATGCTTCATTATGAGGACATCTCTTCACTGATTGCATTAGGTATGGGAAACTGCAGAATGCATATGCAGAAAGGCCCATCATCAGCTGAGAGTACCTACTGGCAGATGGAATTTCAAGTGGAGTACTTAATTCAGTGGGTTCTGAATAGCCATTAGCTCACTGTTCATTTATTTGGCCTAATAGCTAGTTTCTATAGAAAAGTGAGCTATAATCAGGAGGTGTGTGTGTGTGCATGTGTGTGTGTGTGCTTGCGTGCTCACACACACAATTGTACGTGCTATAATCTTGAAGAAAAACAAGGTACACATACAGGAATATTGCTATAAGAAACCAAGAACCCCTGTGGAAGCGCTTGGTGGTTTGACCCACATTCTCCTGAAGATGCCTTGGCTCTTGTCACTTGGGCTGGTCAGTGAGGTCATTCTGGCTGTCACTGCTTCCAGTGCCAATACTTAGGTCTCAGCTATGTGGTCTCCTCTGGCCAGGCCCTCTATGTGTATATTCTCCAGGCTTTTCCCCTCCAGTCCTTCATTCCAGGCTCAGATTCTAGCTGTCTCTTCCTCCTTCTCTTTCACAGCTTCCCTTAATCTGCCCCAACATGCTTGCCCCTTCTTTCCTGTGCTCTTCTTGGCCTTCTTTCTGCTCCTGGGGACTGCACTAAAACCCAAAGAGCTTCCGCCCAAGATCTCTTCCTGGTGAAATTCCTGGGAGTCATCTGACTCCTCTGAGCTCACAGAATGCCCACTTCTGTCTGGTCCAAGTCCTAGCACTGCAGCCAAAGACCATTTACATTGAAATCAGGATTCCCCTCAAATACCTCCTTACTGCATGTTTGCTAACATTAATGGCTACATCGCACGTAGCCCTATATTTTCTTACAGTAAAAGAATTGCAAAAGAAGAGATGTACAAATTGGAGTCAGTCAATTTCAGAACTAACACATGATCAAAACACAGGAAAGGCATGACAGGAAGCATGCTTTTAAATTCTGTCAATTAAAGAGTAAATGGCAGAGCTTTTGGAGTTGTCATATGGCCCTTATCTCTCTAATGATCACTGCAATAGTGTACAGCATAGAGCAACTAAAAAATTGGAAAGCAGTGATCTGATTTATAGATAAAGTACCTAATAAACTAGTGAAAAGAGCAACATAGTGTCAGGAAATAGCAGGTCCATGTCCAAGCTTTATCAGTAATTAGCTGTGTGATTGGGGAGAATTCATTTTCTCTCTCCAGTCTATAGAGTAGAAGGCACAGAAATCTGTGACAATTGATCAGTGTTTTATAGTGCATATAATGATGCAAAAATAATAGGGGATGCATGTAAGATGACCAATTTTTATTGTGTCAACAAATGAAACAAAGTAGCCAATATCACTGCTACTTTATAAAATAAAGTGCACTAGAATATTTAAAGTTTACAAAGGTCATAACCTATGATATCTGTCATAATCTCAGAATAAAAGAGTTTCTTCAAAATATAGGACAGTTAGCAAACATATGTCAACATTAAACACCTGCACATTCATGGGCACATACACGCACACATACACACAGCACTGTTCTTGTATTTCCTATTTTGCCAAGAAGAACATACCTTCGCCTTTTGCTGCCGGATTGATAGCATCATTTCTCATGATGCAAAACCGACTTAGTATCGGGGGAGCAGAAATGGAGTGAGTGAATAAAACGGCTTTTACTGTGAAAATGAGTAGAGAAATGAGATGATAAGAAGGAGTGAAGTAGGGGTCAAGATTTTTTTGTTCTGCTTTATTTTTTAAGAGGGAGGGAATTAAGGTATGTTTATACACAGATAGATGCAACTCAGCCCAGAATGGGAAAGCCTTGCAGAAGATACAGTGCATAACTGTGAAAGCAAAGTCCTTGAGAAGGCGAGAACAGGTCAAGACACAATTGGAGAGGTTGGCCTGAAATGGGTGCATGACTTTGAGACATGTCTTTCATTGTATCAGGATGGAGGACAGCGTACATAGGAACACAAGCAGTGGGGCTAGAGAGATTGAAGATGAGAAGATGAGATGGTACTTGTCTGGTTGTATCTATTTTTCCCCATGAAGGATGTGGCAAGGTCATCAGCTGAGAATGGAGTGCCGGAATCAGAAACAAGAGAAAGGAAACGTGGGAAATTGTTTCTTGGCGAACAGGAACGTGAAGCATGGGTTTGGTAGAGAAGTGTAATAGAAGTACCTGCCCGTATGTGAGTCAAGGAGATATTGTATATACCCAGCATGTGGAAGTAAAAGAAGAAGGAAGAAGGAGAAGGGAGTTAAAGACCGAAGAGCTCTGATGACTTAGACAGAAGTGACACTCTGCGCCTCACTATTAGCTTCTGTGCTTTCCACCACTGATTAGTTAATTAAGCACAGTTCACAGTTCTCCAAGTGCTCTAATCTATAAAAGGATTCATTATGAGTGGGATAAGCAAAGAGCCCAGGAGTAGCATTAATGATTTTCTGGGACCCCATGTGGTGATTCCTGTAATATTACCCAGAAGGCCAGAGGAAATTAAGCCCATGGCCAAATATGGCCCATAGGCTGGAGGATCTCCTCAGGTGCGAAATGAACTCAACTCTGTCTGTAGGGGAGTGCGGGGAAGCCCGTTAACCTGTATCCTCTGAAGGGAGAGCACTCCTTTATGACATTGGAAGGAGTAACTGAAATGTTTAAAGAAGAGCCCTTTCTAATCATGTA
Source organism: Chinchilla lanigera (assembly GCF_000276665.1). Lineage (NCBI taxonomy): Eukaryota > Metazoa > Chordata > Mammalia > Rodentia > Chinchillidae > Chinchilla > Chinchilla lanigera. The sequence goes on along the minus strand of NW_004955498.1, from coordinate 1,305,945 downwards.
AATATTTTGTATGTAAGCAAGACTTTTGCACATGTGATTATGTGATTGTTAACCTGAACCATTTAAGATTCGATTATCTTTTTTAACATATCCTGGATTGACAATCTTCAAAGCATGTATGGTTCTAGAGACACCAAAGACTCATTGAAAATAAACAAAAACAAAAACAAAAAGCATTCAAGTCTTTCTGGGGATTTCTGAAGATACTGCCACAGGCATATTATAAAGTCTTAAATTAAATGCTATAACCTCATGTAAAAAATGAAGTTTTCAAATATGGATCTTCAGCTCTTATTTTTTACAGATCTTGCAGGAAATAAAGCTCTTTCCTTGACTTCCCTAAACCTTCACCCTAAAGGAATTACTATTCTTCTGGATACATAGCTGATGATTTGAATGTCTATTTTACAATGAGAATTTTCCTTTAGCTAAATTTCCCTTAAACAATGTAAGTGAATGGACGTTATAAATGATACCCACACATGCCCTCGATAAAAATGTGACAACAGAATGCGCTTGATGGAAAGCGCCTCCACTTTCAGAATAACCTCTAACGAACTTGGCGCCTTTCTGACTCTCAAACCTTGCACTTCGGATTGTCTTAATTGCTAGTGGATGACACCGCAGTTCCACAGAAACAAAGTTACAATTGCTCTTCTTTGACAGTGATGATCCTAAAGAACAAGCCGTGTGCATGGGAGCTGAGTCCTCGCCAGCTTCCCTATTATTTATAACTCTAATTAAAACACTTTTATCTATTAATGCCAAGTGACATTGCTAAATATATTCAGGGAAGTTCACATTTTTTCCCCCTGCATTTCTGAAATCTCTTAGATCTGCGCCCACTTACATGTGGTTTAACTGCTCACTAAAATGAAATGATAGCTAAGAATAACTCACTTCCATTAGATTTATAAATCTCATTAATTAATTCTACATCTCCAGTGGTGTAGAGACCAAACTCAAATGCAAGACCTAATTAAAGAGAAGTAAAAAAATGCTAAGAAACAACACTGAGATTCAAACAGAGAAGTAACTGTTTAGCCTCAAATTAATGAGGCGCTATGCTAAGCAAGCATGTCCATTAATCCCTAATGAGGATTTTAAACACATTAAAACTTCCTAATACAAAATGTTTGCCTTCCTTTTATCCAATAACAAATAAGCCAATAATTTTCTGGCTTTAAATGACACTGTTAACTGTCACGGCATGTTTTATTTGACAAACCCTCCATTCAAATACTGTAAAACCAATTAATTTGCCTGCTGTGAAATGTGTTTCTTGATAGCTTTTATGTGATTTTTTTCTTCTCAAAGAAATGTAAATAGGAGGTCAGTGTACGTGCCTGATTTTGTTTAAAAAAATATGCCACAGTAGCTATAGGTTGTCAACTCTGTTTGAATTTCAAATGAATTGAAAGACAACCTCCATTTTCAGGTCATCAATCATAGATTGGTCTCTGGATAAGCAAACTGCATCAGAGTAATAGTTTGATTACCATGAAGATGGTCTCATTTGAGAAGAGAGAGTTGGCAAAATCACCACTTTGTTCAATTATAAATAATGATTCACAACACTGGCCTTTCTCCTTCCTGTTTTATTAAGTGACCTGGTGCTTTACTACCTATTTCCTGCTAGATCCAGCACCCCTCAAATATGCCTGCATGTGTATAACAGAAATCATCTGTAAAACTGGAGTTTATTCCTGATGTTTTGATTTGAAAACATCACAATTTGTTATGTTTTTTTCATTGCTGAAAATCAATAGAAGAAGTACAATAAGGTCTTGTTTTTAAACTTTCCATAGGCCTTACTTAGTGCCTCCAGTTAGGTACAGAGATGGCCCCATGGTCCCATCTGCCCAGCATGATGGGATACTTGGAGAATCTTGGCTCATTGGAAGAGTATGGCACTTTTCTAGGAAGTGGCTCAGCAAAACGCAGACCCTTGGTACTGTGTGGGTCATAAAGAAAGGATCTGTGACATTAAGTGTGGGTCCACAATGTCCAGCATCTCAGTCTCACTGCTTTATGAACTGAAGGTCATAGAAGGAACTAGATATACTATACTATAGCATATGGAGTCTAATGGTTTAGGTCAATTCAAGGAAAGTATATGCATGACATCAGTAATTCCAGGTTGCCTCACATCTACATGAGAACCAACTATTGCTTATTTCTGAACTATAGATATATGCAAGATAAACACATACCTAGGAGGCATTTATAATTCCAAGTACGAATACAGCTCATTATTAATATAAATAAATGGTTAATAAAATAACCAAACTCTCATGATGAAGATTAATATGTTTAGGAGAATCTATTCATGTTAAAGAAGTAGTCCCTAGTGAAAATTATGCAATGCATCCGCACTACGTTTGGTATATTGTGCTAAGCATAATGGGAAATTCAATAGATGTTGAACAAAGGATGTCCACAGCAAGTTGCATAGTTTGATGCCCCCTCAAAACATTCACGTTAAGAAAAACACTCATTTTGAGGGCTGGTCTTCATCCTGACCCTGCAAGTGTAGCTCAGTGGTAGAATGCTTGCCTAATACATGCCAAGCACGGCGTTCAGTCCTCGACCCCAGCAAAAAGAAAAGCAAACAAGAAACTTCATCTTGAAATTTAAGTGCCTTTGTAACAAGTTTTAAGAGGTGGGATATTTAAGACGTGCTTAAGCCACACAGGCTCTCCACTCATGAATGAATTCACGTTGTTATCACTAGAGTAGGTTTGTTACTATTGGGGTGGCTTCCTTATACACAGATGAGTTCATCCTCCTTTGCCTCTTCCTGACATCTTCTCTTTGGCCTTTTCCCATGTGATGCATTCCGCTGCATTATGACACAGAAAGAAGGCCCTAACCAGTGTATGCACTCTGACATTACATTTTCTAGCCTCCAAAACTATGAGCCAAGGAGTTTCACTGTGAATAACTCAACCCCAGATATTAGGTTATAGTAGCACAAAACAGACAAACAGAAACCATACACTACTGGTGAGTAGATAAGACCCACATGCCTAAAGTGAACAATGGCAGTGAAAGTGAGCACATATTTTTTGATCCAGGAATCAGGGCCATTGGTAGAAGAAGCATTTGTCTTTGAATGGGTAACAGGAACAATTTCCATGAAATAGTTTAGATGGCCAAATATAGCAATTACCAGGATAGCTAGTTATGGGGAGAATGAAAAGCATTATTTGAAGTCAGGTCTATGCTAGATATCCCAGAGTATGGGATTATCCTACTTTAAAAAACTAGACAATGGTACCTGCAAGAAGAAGGTGCAGAAGATACAACTGTCCATGGATCTGTAGTGGCCAGGCAAGGAAAGGGAAACCTGACTCTGACTTTGAATAAGGGGAATAATTCAGACAGGCAAGGAATTTGACATTTGGAAAAGACATAGTGATATTTCCTGAAAGCACCTTACTCCTGGCATAGTCAAATATAATTGACTGAGGACAGAAAAAGTGTAAGACTAGTCCAGCTAAAGAATTATCTTAGCATGCTGGGCATCAGTCTACGAGGTATGATCAGAATATACAGTGGATGATTAAATTTTTAAAAATTATAGAGAAGGACACAATGCTATGAATCCCTGTCAAAATACTCCCCCTTGCTTTGAACACACTTATCTCATCATTCTTGCCACCTTCTCACTCAGTTCCACAAGTTTACTCCATCACGCGTGTTTTCAGTTATGTCGTCATGGGTGCTTCGCTATACTGAATCAATTAAAAACCTTGAGCTTTTAGATTCCTTTTGACTTTGGCGAGGCTCCAGAAGTCAAACAGTGGCAGTGAACAAGGTGGATGAGGTCCCACGATAATGTTTTGACTACCTTGCATTTCTGTTGGACTCAGCAGTGGACTTACCATATTTTATATAACACCTAACAAAGGCTCTCGTGAATGTGGATTTGCACAACTGATTCAGAAAGTGGCAGAAATGATGGGGTAAGCGTGCTTGTGCTAAGGTGGAGTGTTTTGAGAGAGGCTACTGGCAATGTGTCTTTTTAAAAATTTCAACATTCACTCATATTTTTCTATCATACTGCACATAATACTTTGCAGAAGCTCTAAAAATTCCTTTAGTATTTCCTGAGAACTTAGTTAACTTTATTGAGGCAACTGTCTTGCAGAAACTGAGATCACTGACAAACTATATGATCTCCTGTCAAGTCACAGTTTCTCTAGATGTAAAACAAAGGGATCGGCCTAGAATCCAGTTTCTACCATGCTTCCTGTTTGCTAAAAGAAGTTCGTCAATCTATGGTTCAAAGCAGATTATTTTCAAAGCTTAAATTCGTCTTGATTGCACTTTAATTAGAAGTCTCCAATAAAAGCTACGCATTTTACAGGTACAGATCCTGAACAATTAACATAAGTAAAAATATCAAGCAGGTATTTCCATAATGAAAGCAGAAAATGTGCTTGAGAACTCCCGTGGAAGTATTAAAGTGTGGACAGTTCAATTTTTAATATCAGGGAGACTGCAATGACAATTAGATGTCATTTTCAAAAATAATATGTCAGCCCCAAAGCCAAAGTGCCTCAGTCATGTGACAGCTTCTCATTGAGTTATAAAATATTGGTAAAATGTAGTGAAAATATAATCTATACTTGGCTAAGTCAATGAACGTGATGCCAAAGTATGTAGAAATTGCTCTGTTTGAAAAGATTATTTTGAAAAAACCCCATAATTATTTCTAAAGCTTCCATTTTAATCAAGATTTGGGAATATACTGAGACCACCAGGCATATAGTGTGCTTGTGACCTTTTCAACTGTCAGACCAGCCGGATTTTTATCTTATGTGAATCAACCCAAAACCTCAAAGGTACAGTGCCAGAGCACGAATCCATTTCACTAGACAGTCATTGAAATTATAATTCAAAGTTCAACTTACTTTTGCATTTTCTACTGTAATATTTTTGGCAGTCCAGGGCAGAAAGTCGAAACCTGGTTTCCAATGGAGACCACATCGAGTGGTTTCTAAATGTTGGCAGCAAAAATTCTTCCTTGTCAAAGGGATGAGCAGATGCTGGATTTCATTAATTTACTTTCAGTGACTGCTGCTCACTCTTAGGAAGACTTTCTTTACCTAAGGATGTTGACCTGCTGTTGGACCCCATCAGAAACAGACACGAAGAGACACTGATATATTACGAGATTGGGAAGTTCCCTCCAGCGGCCTTCACAGCCTCCACAAGTTCCATTTATTCTCACTGATGCCATGAGCACAAGAAAACAGGATTTCTGGCAAAGACATATAGCTGGAATCCATAAAAGCTCCCAACTCAAGATAAATAAACCACTAAAACATACTACACTCTAAAATGTATTTGAAGCTCCTTGGAATCATTTTTACAGTCTTTCTTCATGCAAATGAATTATCATAAAGAAGAGGGACTTTATAAATCTAAAATAATATACTAGCCTAAGTGGCAAAACTCGTAATATTTATTGTTCATTTAGTTTGGTATCCAAAAGGTTCTGCGCTGAGGGCACATTGTAAATAATCTATTTTATGATCACACTTTCCTTGGAATTATCTAGCCTGGTACTTATCTGTACTTATGAAACGTGTTCCATTCACTTCTAAATGTTTTATCTTTCTTAACAGCTTGTACTCAAAAGGAAAGTGTGACACAATATCAGAATAATACAAAGTTTTTGAGCAGCATCTGACACCTCCTATGCAATAAACTTTCCAAGTAACATTTCCAAGATTCTAAGTTTCTCATCTCTACATATCATAGTCTAACCCCAAGAGAGACCTGCTAAATCCTTAATGTGAAGATATTAACCCCTGAATTCAAAACTTCAAGAGCAACGTGCTGGTGGCATAAATAACAAAATGGATGAAGGCATTTCCATGAGGGCAATATCCGGAATATCTTCATCTATTACTGCTGGATGACCATTGCTAATGCAAACAATTCACTGGAAATGCAGAGTCCTTAGCCAGTGACCGAGTCCTTTCAC
>NW_004955498.1:1168071-1298097 GCF_000276665.1 Chinchilla lanigera | reverse complement strand
AAACAATTCACTGGAAATGCAGAGTCCTTAGCCAGTGACCGAGTCCTTTCACATCCTCTGGATCCCCCACATGTATCTCAGCATAATATATTATGTTCATGACAAGCCTCTGAAGTAGACAAACAAGTTGGAATGAGTTTCATTTTTACAGTGGAAAAGTTCAATATCATCATTCTTGTTAGAGAAAGGGCCGTGAGAGCTCTATACTCCAACAGTCTAACTTCAGACCCATTTTAAAGATGAAGACAAATGCAGCACAGAGAGGTGGAATGGTTTGCCCAAGGTTACACAACCATGTGAGTACAAAATCTGAAACTCATTCCATTCCATCTTATTTCAGGGCAAAATCTTGTCCTCATACTATGCAGTCACTGCTTACATGACTCTCATGGCAGGGCATTCATTATATTATGATTTCATTCAATTTGATTTAGCTCATTTTCAATTTCATTAAGTGACTCAAGAAGCTCGAAGCAAGCTCTTTCTACCAGATCTATTAGAACTATCTACACAACCTCCTCTGTGTTCACCGGGAAGAAGCAGGAGTACCTCAGGGAAGAGGAGTCTTGCCACACTTTGCCCCTGAAAACAGTATCCAAATGTAGAATCTCTTCACCTTTACAGAGTGATGGTATGATTGCTAAGACTGTGACCAAAAGGTATTTGAACCACCAGTGTGAAACCACGACAGAAGCTACATAAAATTCAAGCACCTTCATGTGCTTGCTCTCCCTTCGCTCAGGAGAGAAGGTCCTTCTCTCTCCTACCCACACTTCCAAAGGCTGGACCATCAGGCAATTCAGACTCCAGCTTTGCCTAGAGTGTGCTGGCCGAATGACTGGAGTTCTTGCCCCAGATTCTTCATCTGTAAAGCACAGTGAGGTGAAATGCTTATGTGAGGAGGCCATGGCTCTTATGTTGGCCTCTGTGATCCTATGTTCAGTCTAAAATACGGAGCTAATCGAAGAGATCAGGTCATGTAACGCTCACAAATAGATTGTATTGAGGAGAGATGAATGAGTCCATGTTTAATGATGTCATTGCAGAAAATAATAATACACGTTCATTTCTGAGATGACAGACATTTGAGCAGCTACAAATGCTCCACTCCTATAAAGGATCAATTGGGGCTTCCTTTCAAGTGGCATCTATGAGTTGAATGTCTGAAAGTGTAGGCAATTTCCTATCTTCTTCCTCTGCCTTGGCCATTTTAGAAAAGTAGCCCAAACATCTAGCCTTTGAATGAATGGAAAGGCCTTATTCAGAGAAAGTGATCCCTACTTAGTCATTATAGAACATCTCAATAGCTGAATCATGCCCTAACAGTGATCTCCAGGCCTACTCCATCTAGACTGGTGAGTCCTGGATTGTAGCTCCCCTCCAAGTGCACCATAATTCTACATGAAAACTAATTTTTCCATAGTTCCAGTGAACACAAGGTTATATACATCCAGGTCCGTAGGATAAAGAAGATTGTTTCCTTACATTCATAACTACTATGGCCAAATACAATCTGTTGAAATTAACCCGTACAAAAAGCACAATGTGGCGCTCATTGTACTATTTCATAAAATCTCCACAAGAAATTGATTAAAACAGGAACAAGAGGATTTGGTGCCATTTTCGTTTGCATGTAAGAAATATACCAAGTTAGAAGATAAGATTAGGTAGAGACCAGTGAATAAAGTCATTCTGGAGAGAAAGTTTAAGAAACATTTAATTGACCTGTTGTGGGTTTCAATATTTCAAACTTTAGTGTTTCTTCCTGCAAATGTGAAATAAATAGAGTGTATATAGGATAAATATTTATTGTCCCACACTAGACACTCTAATGAAAAAATGTATCTTCCTTTTGGAAAGTTCAAAGTCATTTTTCAAAGGCTGCATTTCTCAAAAGTTCTTTCTCATTATAAGTTGGATGGTTCTATTTTGTCCCAAGGAGAGAAAACCTACTCTTCCCAGTATTATCATCACCCAGAGCTTCCAAAACACTTAGAAATGCAGTTTGTGGTTCAGTCCTGTTTGAAGTGTTCCTCTGACCTTGAACATAGCCAAGTTCACCCTTTGACAACCAGTTCCACCACCTGGAAAATCAACACAGCAATGCTGTTATGTTTACACTTCTCTGTTGTCAGAGCTCCAGGTTGGACAATAAATAAAGTTTATAATGGATCTTCCTAAGTGTGAGACTATTATGTATTGGCAATACAGACAGAGTCTAAAAAATGAGGTCAGAAGAACTTGGTTCTAGATATGTCTCAGGTTCTCTCTCTTTCTCTTCCCCTTTTTCTTTCTTTCTTTCTTTTTTTTTTTTTTTTGATGCTGGGAATTGAACTGAGGGGCTCACTGAGCTATACATCTTAAGTCCCTCAGATATTTCAACTATGAAATGAACAGCCTGGGAAACAGGTATCTCAGATAATTTAGATCTTCCCAAAATTTCAGAATGTGACTGGCAATCAAAAAAATTAATTATATTGATAAGCGAGGCTGGGTGTAAGGGGTTTAATAATACCCTACAATTGACTCCTGTGGGGAGGCTGTGTTACCTTCACACCTAGAATAATCAGTAGAACTGAACTGTCCGTTGTTCTTCATTTTGTCAAAGCAATGTTCGACTGCCTCAAACTACATCATTTGGGTCATTCTTCTCTGCTCTGGAGTCCATTTTTCATCACATTTCATTTATCTAACAGTGCATCTTTGGTGAGTCATCTGTGCTCTCCAAACTAACAATTTCTCACTATGGAATGAATGGTTCTGATTCTACGGTCTGGCAGTGTATTATGGCTCCAAAGTTATATGAGTCTATAACTACGATTCTTCAGGTCTCAGAGAGTTTTCTGGTTGTATCATCCTTAAGAAAAAATTAGGGCATTTAGCACATGACCCTGCTATATCCTTTTACATGCTCAAGACTATCATCAAGTCAGAGAACATTGTAAATGCACCTGGATTGGAGTTTTCAGGTGAGTATTACCTAAAGGATACTGGCACTGGGCAAATTAGTGTTGTATGTAGAAATTGCTCTCCTGCGCATATGCAAGAGCCCCTGTTCCTTGGAATGTTGGTCATACAATGGAACAAAGCAAGCTAAAGATGGCACTGATTATGTAACCTAATGTATGAAAGGCTTTGCCTTGGAAAAATCAGATGTGGAGCACGTTTTCCAGCAGACCTTGGTGAGTAGTGCTGTTACTTTAATACATCCTCCTTGTTAACCCCCGAGAGGTGCTGTTGTTGAGTTTACACCCCTTGTGGATCAGCCAAGTAGTCCTGTGAAGAGTACACGCCCCTTGTGGACCTTCTGAGTAGTGCCGCTGGACCCATTGCTTCTCCTGGACCCTTCCTTGTCAGTAAATTTCAGTGAACCTCACTCCCCCGTTAGTACCTATTAGCAAGTTTTAACAAACTTTATCTCTAACGAACCATCTCTGGGTATTTTCTTCAGCTTCTCAGCAATCCATTCTACTGTCAAAGCATAGCCGGGCTGGCACAGGACAATGGTGAGATAAGCATCTTTGGCAATAGCCAGTATTTCTGTCCTTTCGCTGAACAGAGGATCTGCTGGAATGTGGGCAGGATCAGCTAGTAGGAGAACAAACGCAAACCCAGAAAGCTCAGTCTCATCAGCTTTGGCTGCATCAAGTTCCCACTAATTTCATGGAGTCTTCATAAAGACTGCAAGACTACATTCTTAATTGGCTGAGATAAGGCATGAGCACATATTTTATAAAATTGACAGACCACATCTCTGTAGAGGCAACATGTTGTTAGGATACAATTTAAAGCAAATTGAAACCAAATAGTAATCATTTCAAGAGAAAACAGGAAATAATATTCTTCAGCCGGTCTGCTGCAAATACACCATCACAGCCACTAAATTCATAAAGGCATTATTGCCTTCCAAGAGTGTCATTTCTCTCACTAGAGCAGATTCAAGTGGCCATCAAAACTTAGTCCAACCTTTTTTGCATGTGTGCTGTCAGTTGCATAAATGGGCACAATAATATAGGCAAATATACCCATACCACACAAGGAACGGATGCTCATCAATTGTTTTCATGCATTAAAAATACCAGATGAAACATAATAGTTTAAAATCTGAAACTGATATAAATCAGTTTTTTAAAACCCGACCAAGTAATAGGCCCTTCACAGATTACCAAAAAAGCATGAGGCGTCAGAATGCGGAAACCGGAGGGAGCTACTCAGAGCAGTGCAGCAGCTGAAACAAAGAGGGCCTCATTACCATGCGAAGCACAATGTCCTTCAGATGTGATGAGAAACGTGACTGCATGGCAAACCGGTCCTGGGGAAATTTGAAAATATGACCACCCAAGCATAAAGGAGAGGGTGGTGCTAGCGGGGGCAGGGCAGTGGGAAGGTGGGTCAACTTCACACACAGAAAGTTGTTCAGTCCCCAAGTAGAAATAGCAATGGCCCCTCTGACCTGCAATCATGCCAGTTTTTATATTAATAGGGACCCACACAGACACAGTTCCTGAGATGTAGCTTTGTGGAACTGTGGAAAATAGAAAACCTAATGGAAGTGCGATGTTCATGTTTCATTTTTATTTCGTTAAGCCATTTAGCATGCATTTTTACTCACGATTCTATACCGCTTTGGACTGTGAAACCAGCTGCAGCCCGTGTATAATTCTGAAGAAAGATAAACAGCTCCTAAAGTTCCCCCTTACCCCAATGTGATTCGTTCAGGATGTCCAAAATCAGTTAGGATGTGTGGCCAAATGCGCTGAAGCTATGCTTAGTACAGAGATATACATCAGGCTTTTAGATAACATGAATGACGATTTAGTCATTCACCAAGAAAGCTCACATTAAGCCCTGGAAAGGAACAAAGCATCCTTAACTAAAATATGGACCTTCTTCTCCCACTGAATGTGCTATTATATCTTTTACAGCTCTGGAGGGACAGGATAAGTGGGAAAGAGAGTTTGCAAATTTCAATTCTCAGATCAATACAACTGCTTAGCTTGAGTATCTATATTGATAATAATCTCTTTTATTGTAGTGATTAGAGATCAACATCTTTTAACCACGTTCAATGTGACAAGTCCACATGTCTATAACTCTGTGATTTATAGCAATTCACAGAGTGTAAAAATATCAGTGATTATGAGGTTGGCTTTGTGGTGCTACAGATTTTCTGATCTATTCCAACCAAATGGCAAATAGTGCCCACTAAGCTATTGTTACAATGGTGAGACAAGAAGGCGAAAGGCAATCTCAATTTAATTCTGACACTCCTATCACTCTGCTAATGAGTCAAAACAAGCATGGACAACAATGTCAATGTGAGCTTCCGATTTTCCTAGTCTCTGGAAAAATGTGTTTTCTGCTTCCTGACCACATACTGAACATTGTGGCCTATGATATACTGTTGTCATTGAGAATTTTGGGTTAGATTTGTTTTATTTTTACAAAATGATACACACTTCTAAAATTTGGTAGACACATTTCAGCTTGGTATCATAAGCTGACTCTTCTGCCACAAATTAAATATCACACTCAAGGAGGCAACCTGGATACACAAATACACACACACACAATCACAATGCTGTTTGTTGTTTAAAAAAAAGATTGGGTCATAAAGTTAGCTAACTTCTTACAACATTCTAAACGACTGCATTAATTCTCTAACACTACAGCTAGATGGGATAGAAAACCAAGAAATGAAATGAAATGAAAAAGAGGTCAACTTAACAGAGATGTTAAAAACACAGTTCTGGCCAACAGTGTGACAAGATAGGTTTCAGTCATCCCTCCAGGCATGTTTCCACCCATTCATTCAGCAATTATTTTTAGTAATAACTATCATTTACTGAGGATCTATCTTGTGTAGGTACTTTATACATATTCTGGCGTTCATAACTCCCATGCAGATAGGAGTCCGCAGCTTCATGCTGACATGAGGAAGTAGATTTGGATAGGCAAACTAGGCAATGGGAAAAGAGAAATGAGATAAAAATCCCACGTCTGTTGGCCTCTAAATCAGGTCCAATGCCTCTTCCATCATATTCTAAGCACTACCCTAGATAATGTTAGAGGAGCTTCAAAGACAAATAAAGCAGATGTTGATGACCATTGTCAGAGTTTAATTTATGTCTCCCCAACGTACATATGTTCAGAGTCCTAACATCTGCTTCTCTGTACATCATAACATGACCTTATTTTGTGATAGGGTCTTTATAGGGGGTAGTCAGGTTAAGATGAGGTCATTATGTTGGGATCTAAACCATTACGACTGGTACCCTTTTACAAAGAATATCTGGACTAAGATAGTCACAGAAGGAAGATGCTGTGGTGACACAGGAAAAGTTTAAGATGGCCATCTGCAAGCCAGCGAGAGCTCTAGACTATTTCACTCTTTGCAATCTTCAGAGGGACCCAACCTTGGCAACACCTTGATCTTGGAATTCTAGCCTTCAGACTGTGAGACAGTGAAGTTCTATTATTGAAACTATCCCATTTATGGTACTTTGTTATGTAGCCTTGACAAATTAATTTGGTCCTATAGCCTAGTTGGCAGGATCAGACAAACAGATGAATGCCAGTGCTACAAGGTAGACTGTAGAAAATGACAAGGAAGGTATGCACATTATTCAGTGGCAGGGAAGGAGTTAGTGGCTGGGGATGGGGGACCATGGCAACAGCACTGTATGCTTAATTTCTTATATTTATAGGAGTAAAATGACAACAATAGAAATAATAACAGCAATAACAATAATGATAATAATGACACAAATTACAGCCACAGCTACTAAGTGCTTAATATTCCCTGTAGGGTTATCTCATTTAATCCCCACAGCAATCCTGTGATGTGAATTCTAGTATTATCAGTATGTTTCACTGGGTGCCTTGCTGGGCTACAGACCTGACCATAAAGTGGGTTTATTCTGTACACCAAACAGCAGCAATGCAGAGTGCATTGCTTCTACCAGACCAAGGCCATTTCAATTTCATGATGATAGTGCTCCTTCTAAAGTTTCTTCTGTATTACAGGCTAATTTGTCTTATGGTGTGTGTGTGTGTGTGCGTGCACGTGTGTGCATATGTATGACCCATTTTCTTTTTGACATTGGGCTTACAAGCCAGTGCTAATTAATTTTTCACGGCTGACCTGCCTTCCTTATAGCAGGGAGGATACGTAAAGATTCTTATAAGAGAGCTAGTTCCTTAGAGCTAGATTTGCAGAGCACAAAGTCAAAATGATAAATACATGTTGGCCAGAAGAGGCCAGAGGTGCAATGTGCACACTCAGCCTGGGAGTCTCATTTCCTGTGTATAAAAGGGTCCACATTTACACAAGTACGTATACATCCACCCTGCACTGTCCCTTAATTCTTTCCATTGTCCCCACCTCCCTGCTTTCCCTCTGGACCACACACATTCCAGATCATCAAATGCATATTGGCTGCAAATAGTCATTTTTAAATTCACCAACTGTGTTATGAAACTAACATATGGTCATGACAATAATAAAAACCTATGGTGTGTTGACCATATCTTCCAAACAAAAATGTAGGATTTATTGTCTCAGAATTTTTGTGTGTGTGTGTGTGACGAGTACATCTGTAATGTAATTTTTACCAACCTCATTCAGCTATTATATACCTCAAATGGGAGGGGTTTTTTTCATATAATAATGTCTTGAATTCATTCAAACCGCTTCAAAGGGAAGAAAACCAGGCACTTCGTGCTAGGTGCTGAAACAGCGAACGTTTGTGAAAAGGATCTATGACCTGGAGACCATGAATGGGCTTGGGGGGGGGGGTCTGAAACCATATGCAGATTTGCATGTGTGCCTTGCGCATTTTCCATCATGAGCTTCTGTAATTTTGAGCAAAATTACAAAAGAGCCACTGAAAGTTAAAGACTTCTGGTATATAGGAATAACTGAGTGGGAATTTTTGTAGTTAGGTCAGTCTTGAAAATTTGAAGATATGTATTTATATTCATGTTTATGTTTATTTTTACACTTATATATTATTTTCCACTGCATATGATATGCAATTGGTCTATAATGCCCAGACCCAGGAGACCTCAGCATTCATCAGGACCACATTCTCTTGTGACCAGGAATGCTGTGTCCAATGCTGTACAACAAGCCAGAGAATGAAGGGAGGCTGCCTGAATGTGTATGAGCCCCTATTCAGGTCCTATTGACATAACCCATCAGAATGTTCTGGAAGTCCCCTAAATTGTACCTCCCAGGCTATACCTGGAATTGGAATAAATAGCTTGATTCTGGGTAGAGATAAATAAGATTCCTGAAACCATATGGGTAACAAGAAAAGACAGTAATAAAATCCCTGACTAAAAGCCAAACTTTCCAGGCGAGAAAGAACCGTCAATGAAAAGATGAGTAGCGTCAGCCCTACACACTCATTTCCTTGTGACTCTGTATGTCTCCGTGTGTGCAAGAGCCGTGCTCCATGCCCCTCTCTGCCTGGAGAGGAGGAGGAGCACAAGAGAGGCAAACTCCAAAACAGCTGAATTCACTCAAAGACCTGATTGTTCCCCAAATGTATACGTGGCTCCCAAGTGAAAGCCTCCGCCAGATGGACCCCCACTGATGGCCTGTGGCTTTTTGTGTGTCACCCACTTATGTCTGTCTCCAAGAGGGGCAGCTCGTGCATGGAGACAGTGGGCCATGTGGGAGCTGCTTCTGCATGTGTAATTAGTCACGGTGCACCTGTACCTAACTGCATTAACAATTAACACAATTACACACACAATTGTGGAATTGCCCCCACTATTTGAATAATTAGTGAGCTAACAACATGATTTGCAGGTGCAATTGAGCAATTATGTACAGTTCCAAAGTGGAATATGCATATTTAGAGGCTTGGATGAGGCCCATTACTAAATCTTGTTCCAAATGGCCAAATTAATTTTATTATTAGAAGAAACGGTACTCAGCAAGATCTAATCCTCGAGCGCTCCAGCATTAGGTGCTGGGGAATGGTTAATTTCATCAAGGTAGTCAGCTCCAGGTTTGAATCAATGCAGACATCCTTGCCAGAATGCGCACTTTCCTCCTATCTCCCTGTGTCTGGGGTGTCCTTACAATTTGCTCTTGTCTAATGCTGTTGAAAATATGCTCACTCCCTGCAGTTGTTCTTAATGAAGCCCTTTTAGGCTTCAGTCTTGGGTTCAGTAACCCAAGTTCAGTGTTAGGGGCTGAACGCAGACATCAGCTCTGCTGCCTTCTGCAGCAAAAAGACCCGTGAAGGTGGTGATGAGGTGCTACCCACAGCCTGGCCGCAGGACACAGGGCAACATCAGGAGAGATGGCACCATTGGATACTGACAGAAAGGCTGGCCCATTTGCCTACTTCTCTGGCACAAAAGAAGTTCCTCGGTCTACTCTGCACTTTTGTCCCCCTTGGCTAAGTCACTGTGTCCTCTGCCACTGAAAAGGACATGTGCCGAAACCTCAAGCTGCAGACATGCACAGTGGCAATGCCAACTGGACTGTGGTACATTTGCTCCCGTGACTGCAGAAAGCTCAGGAGGAGAGGCAGAGATCTGACTGTGCTGGAGACACGTGGAGAGAGGATGGGGTGATGTTACTATTGTGTGCGGCCCATAGCTCAGTGGTTCAGCATTTGCCTAATATGTGCAAGGCCCTAGATTTCATCTCCAGTACCACAAAATAGCAAAACAGGACAGGACACATCATCAGGGGCAATTTCACGTATGACCTCACAGCTCCTTTAAGAGAAGCATTTAGTCTGTCACAAGTATCTCAGTGGCCACAAGTCTGCTCCAGATTTTTAGCTATCTAAAAGAAAATGGAGGAAAAACCACCTATGGTTCTGTTTAGAACCACTGTAGATCCCCCAGTGACCAAGACAGTTCTTTCTTCCAGAGGCAGCTTATGCAACTGACATCGTGGGATGATTATTACATTTCAGAAAGAACTCCAGTCATGATACAGCACCCACTTAGTCAACTCTGGGAGATGTGTGATGTACCTTATGAGGGACAAAGTTCCAAGAAGTGAGAGGTGTGGCACAGCAGCGTCACTTCCATTATGCAGCCTGGACTTCCTCTATGCACTCCATTTTGAGCACCAGGGACCACTGAGAGGGGTTAGGCAAGGGTCTATTTTTGGACATGTATTTTCTGAATGTCAACTGACTTTTGGTTATATACCAATGGGGGAAATGGCAATAATTGCATTCCTTTATGATCCAGCCAACAAAATCCAAGTAGGAAGATACAAAGATCAAAGATGGGAAATAACCTCTTTTCTTTTTCAACATTAGTGGCTCCTTAACATAGCAAAGCAGTAATAAAGGCTGAAAAGAGGACTGTTCTTCCGGGCTCCAGTACACTTACAAACATCAATCCTCTTTGCTCTTCCGTACTTTGGCTATGTTTCAGACACTAAAAAAATGAGTGGACAGGGAAGGTAAGGTCTGTATGCCTTACTAACAAGGCCCCAGAAAACTATTGCTTTGGAATATTACTTTGTAATATTATTGCATTTTTCAGCTGCCTTAGTGCCATTTTTTACTATTTAGTGACATGAAAAACTACTTAACTTGTTGAAATACATTTCTTGACCCATGTATACCTATATTTAATAGTGTAATTTAATGTAATCCAACTAAATTAGCACCAATTAGACAGGCTAAATTAAAGGGCATGTCACTAATAAATTTTATGCTAAACATACTACTGATAATAAGCTCGCTAAAATACACAATTAAATAAAATATTCTTTATAGCTTAGCTTTACCCAAATCATATCTAAAAGTCTTTAAAGTGAAACATATAAGACAGAACCTTTACATTCTTATAGAGAAATGGGAAAATAACATCTTGGTCTATTAACAGGATTATAATTTATTTTTATGTTTGTTGTTAAGGTTTCTTAACAATATTGTCAGAACACCTCCTGTCTAGGAGTTTCCTAACTTCTAAATGAGAGAAGGAACATTAGATGATCTCCAAATTTATTCTAGGATAAGGTGGAGTTTAGCTCAGTATCACACAGAACATAGGTTTCAGTGTCAAGATACGGGAATTCCAGTCAGTCTAAGTTTTACCATCTATTCGTTGGGGTTAACCTTTGTTGTACACTGAAAATAAAGAAAAAATATATTCCCCCCTTAAGATGTGACCATGTCAAATCCCCAGAATCTGAACATTGAATTATATGGCAGAAGACTGAATATCACTTTGTGTGGTAAGTGATACGATGGGGACTCTTGAGAGAAGCTTATCCTGGATGATCTGAATGGGCCTGAAATGTAATTTCAGGACAGACACACACAGAAGAGTAGGGAGCACACAGGTGCACAGAGATGTTTTCCTGAGGACAGAGGCAGAGACTGGAGTGAGGCTTCTATAAACCAAGGACTGCCAGTGGCCAACTAAAGCTGGAAAAGACAAGATAGGTGTCACCTCAGAAGCCTCCAGAGGGCCCTGCTGGCACCTTGGTTTGAGACTTGTACGCTCTAAACCATGGAAGAATAAATTTCTGTAATTCAAGCCATTCAGTATGCAGTGTTAGCCAGTTTTCCACTGCTATGACAGTATGCCTAAGATGAATAACTTATAAGAAGGAAAGATACATTTTGGGTCATTATTTGAAAGCTCTTGGTCCCTGGTCACATGGCCCCATTGCTTTGGACCTGTGTTGCCACAGTGCCTCATGCCAGTAGTGCACGATGGAGAGAACCTCTTTGGCTCATGGTAGCCAAAAAGTGAAAGACAGAGAGAAAGAGGAAGAGTTCTGATACGCCATTCAAGGCCACGCCCTCAGTGACCTCACTTCCTTCCACTAGGATCCACCTCTTAAAGGTTCCATCCCTCAACAGTGCCACAGGCTCAAGACCAAGCCTTCAGAACATATGAGCCCTTGGGGAATATTTAAGTTCCAAATCATAACACGGTAATTTGTAGCCGGGCATGGTGGCACACACCTGTAATGTCAGCACTCTGGGAGGTTAAGGCAGGAGCATTGCAAGTTTGAGCCAGTCCTGGGCATCCTACTAACTTAGCAAGACTCTGTCTCAAAATAAAAATAAAAAGGGGCTGGGAATGTGACTCAGTATAAGCCCTGAGTTTAATCCCCAGTACTCAAGGAAAGAAAAAAAAAAAAAAGGTAATTTGTTAAAGCATCCATAGGAAATGAAAACAGCCTAGGATTTCATTTTCCTCAGCAGGAAAATGGAGCTAACAATGTTCACCTCAATGTGAAGAGGTCTGTGAATAATAATAACAGAGGCGAACAGTTATAGAGAATTTGACATGAGTTACTAAGAACCGCAAAGTACATGCCAGGACAGGGGTCAGTCAACCTTGCCAGTTTCAATAGTTCTAATTTTACCAGGTATTTTTAGATACCAGAATTGAATATACAATTTAGAACTTCTAGATAAAACTTGCAAGACCTTATGAACCAAAAGAAATAGACAACGCTTTCGTGGCCATCTAATCGAGTTTTTAACAAATGCCTTTCCTGATATGAGAACATATTTGAACAGATGAGAAGGGGTACCCAGTGCTGTAGAGCTTTTCACTGGAGGCGCATCCACATGCATGACTAATCATTCAAAATAAGGATGTGTTCACTGCGCATAATTACAATGAATCAAGCAAAAGAGCTGAAGTACATAATCAATAAAAATTACTCTGCAGGTTCCAGTAAAATAAAGTCCACCTCAGTTTTCTGATCACTCCAAAGGCCCCATGAGTTCATTCTATGATGAAATAGTCACTGATTTTTATTTTTTTCTGCCATTTGGCTGAGGAACAAGCAATAGCATTGGGCAGTCGGTCCCCAGAGAGCAACCTGTCCAGTTAGATCTGAACGACAGACCCAACATACTAGTCGGAGTCCAAAGAAACACATGCAAAACTCACATATTTACAATGAATGAGAAAGAAAAGGCCATTCTGGAACAATTGTGCAGGTTACTCGCAGGTTTTTTTTTTTGTTTAAAGCTGTGGTCAGTATTACCACAACAATAGGCACATTATTTCTATTTTAGGGAAACATGGAAAAAGACTGGTGAATAAGGGAGGGATATAGAACAAAAATCCAGCGAAGTGGGGAGGAGTAAACTGCCGAAGTGCTTCTTTTCAAGCCCAGGAAAATGGTATAGGATATTTACATCTGTGCTTATACCAGGAGGACAGGATATCTATCTCATGATAAACAGGTAACTCCTAGAGCCTATGTAGGAGCTTGTTTGTGGATGGTGATGCTATGTGAGGTTCCTGGTTTCTTCTCTCCTCTTCTAAATATTTTTTTCTGAATCTTTTTTAATCTTCAATTGCCTGTGCAAATACAGCATTAACTTTACATTTTTGGCTAGTTTGATTCATTTTTCAAGAAAAAAAAAAACTGTGACTTGAAAAGTGAGGTAAGAAATGACAGGAGACATGCAAATTGATGTGTTATTTCTGGCTAGTATGTGCTGCTAGTTGTATTTGCAGTAACATATGATGTGTACTAATTCTTTATCTGGGGCAACTCAAGAATGATGGTGCTCTCTCAGCAGCTCAAGAATGTCTATAAAGTAATTTGCTGTAACAGGAAGGTCACACATCTTCTAGATTCTAATCCTTCCCAAAGTGAAAGGGAACTACCTTCTGTCCTATTTTCTACCATATGATCACACTGTTTTCAGGACTCCTGAAATAAGAGCTAATTTTACCAAACCTTTAACAATTTTTTAAATACCAGTTTTACATCTCTATAGCACACTCATCATTTGCATTTGTCACTCTGATTAATTCTCGACCTAAATTTGCAGATTTCTAAGATGAATCTCATTTGTGGCTCAGAAGGCGACCCTCTTCACAACTACTTCTGTAATTGTCCTGGCCCTCAATTTGGTTATAAGAAGTAGTTGTTAAGAGCTAGAAACAGCTTTCATTTGAGGGCTATTTTCTTCTCATAAAGGTCTTGGGGAGGGAACATGGCCATAATCAAATGAGTATTCATTATTAATTTCATAGGTGTCATGTTATCACTTGTTTGTAAAAAATAGATGCATTACTTTCTTTTATCTTATAATAAGAAAGCCATGGCATTTATTTAAATTTTATAAAATACAGGTAACAAAATAACAATAAAAAATAACCTCTAGTTTCCCTTCCCAGACAGGTCTAGTGTTAACATCTTGGTGTATGGTCTTCTAGTGCATTTTGTTTACTATACATGACCAGTTGCTTCTTAATCACTGGATGATTAGCTATTATTATTCTTTGTCATGGTTTAGATTTCACAGGGCTATAACTCTGTGAAGATGTACAATAAATATGGCATGTGTTTTGTTAATCTAATCTTAGCTCAAATATTTTTTTCACCACCTTCAACTGTTTGGAAGTTCATAAGAAAGTTCATTATATGACCTTCATTTAGAGCATAAAAAGATTACCTCCCAAACCGATTTTTGGAATATTTTTAACTGAAAAATTAAAGTAATCAAATATTATACGTGAAAATCATAGGTTTAAAGAAATGAAAATGATGTTTTATACAGCCAATGTTAAACTCACAAAAAGATCACTTTGCCATTCTTTCCTCTTGGATTCTAAATTTTAAATAACCAGGCTGCTTTCAGATGCTTCTATTATCCTTTCTTCATGACTACATACTGTGATGCATAAAGGATGAGAAATCAAAGTTGTTAGGCATGTTGGGATTTTTAATGTATCAAACACTGCCTTCTAAATACATTTCTATTTCATTTCAAAAACAAAACATGAGTGATTTTGCTCTAAAAAGTCAGTCTGGTTCATTAACCTATAACTGTACAAAAGCAAGAGTCAACTACATTGCCACGTTAGATGTGTATTGAGATAATTACCCTGAAAAGACGATGTAGGGTGCCCATAAAGGCAGTGAAATGTGACCTGTTAAATCAGACTGTAACCTATTATGGGTCAAAAAGCACATTTGTAGGGCCAGCAGTCTTCTGCCCATATCTAGTCTTGCATGAATTCTGCAGGTGTCTTTTGCAAGAAGACTTTTGATCTGTCCTTTCATTTGAAATTGGAGTCCTGTCCTGCTACCTTCACTTCTCCCAGCTGTCTGGGGTGCATGTGGAACCCTCACAGAACTAATTTCCTAGTTAAAATCACATCCTTTAAAATCCATTGGCAAAACTGGACATAACAACAGGCCAAGAGCATGCTATATTAAATCAGCAGACCCATTTGGGTTCACTTTCCTCTAAGTCCTCCTCTTGTTAATACTTTGTAACAGTGATTTCCACATCTCCAAAAGCAACATCTGTTACAGTGTGAGGGCAAATGAGTCAACATACAAACTGACTGCAGATTACCTGTTATACGAAAAGAAAAGAATATTTAATACTGTGTTCACTTGGAATCTTGCCAATCACAACATAGAGAAGATGGTGGGAAAGAAAGAGGCCTCTATTCACAACATAGAGAAGATGGTGGGAAAGAAAGAGGGAATTAGGTAGTTTGCAGAATGCTTATTACCAGGCATTGCAATATGGAAACTGGAGATTATCTTCCTGCAATTACAGATGGAAAAGAGAATAAAATAGTTATGAGAAGGAAACGCAGTCTTGTTTCTGTTTGTGGAAATTCAGCAGACCTTTCTAACTTGGATATCATGCATTCGAAAGCTGATATTTATTCTCTCAGATGACACGAAGAAGCATTCATCCTGGGTATACTTAATCCTCTTTGGTAGGTTCCATAAAACACTTGCAAGTTTCAAGTACCATGAGATGAACTCACACGACTTAATACATAGTCCATTTATGGCTAAGGTTTATGATGGCAAAAGGATATCCGATAGGATCATTAGGAACAATACAAGCCTGCACACCATTTCTTCAGGCTAGGTGAAATAAGGCACCATTTTCAGTAAGGGAGATCTTCACAGCCAGTTCACAGGGCCCAGCTGAGGGCCAACCTTACAAGCAGGTCCTTCAAATGATTGCAGTGCCAGTACTGGAATGTTAACTCCTTTTCTGCACAAATATACCTGCAGTGAAATGCCTTTGTAGTTTAGTAAACTGCACACGTCAGTGTACAATCGAAAAGTCATCCTAAACAGGTCAAGAAAGCCACTTCATTTAAACATGTTTTACAACCCTCATAAAGATGTGAGAGACTTTCTACACTGAGGTTCTTCAAATTTTCCATCCACGTCTTCTGTGAGGCATTCACATACTACGGTGGCCCTGCCAGTCCCTTCTATTTCCTAATAGAGCCTGGGGGACCCTGCAGCACCATTTATGGTGTGATTTAACTCTGCCTGGGTCTCCGCCTCTTCATCCGTGCCTTTATTATATATATCCCCTCCACTCATAGCGCCTCTTGCTCTTCAGAGTATGCCCCCAAACCCACAACTACAAATCCCCCTGATATTTCAAAGTTGAACTCAAATCTCATTCCCTGCTTTGGAAGCCTTTCCAACAATACCGCCTGGAGTTCATCGGTACTTCTCATGCGAGTTTCTGTCCTCAGCTATGGTCTCTGGGGTGGCTATCATGGCACATGCGTGATTTTCCCTCCCAATCTGCAAGCCACACAAAGGCAGCTCAGGTACAATCATAACGAAGTTTGTGGTCGCCATCTCTGCGTCACACACCGCTCATGTGTAGCACAGTAACTGCACATAGTAGATGCTCAGAAAATGTGTGCCAGATGGATGGATGATGAAATAATCTGCAAAGGCTTTGACTTAGCCCTTGTGGTTTGTGTTGAGAACTGAAAGCATCAGGGCATTAATTCCCCAGGAAAGTGTTGCCTGCAGAGCAGGGCTAGCAATGTGGGAGCCATTTGGACACCTTTGCAAAGTGTACTTCTTTGGGTGTGACTTTCCATTTGGACGGCTGGAAAGCTGGGGCTCTTTCCTGGAAGACAGCCCTACACTCATGGTCAAGTCAATGACAAGGGTTTGGGCTTGGAATCTGTTCCATTCATTTAGAATCCTGAGACTGAGACACATCGCTTTCACATTACCCAACAACTCTGGTTCTCTCCCTAGATGTTCAGGATGTCCTTTCTGGACTCTCATTGACGTTAAAGCCACCAGAGGGAAACAGAAGTGAAGTTCAGGGCAGAAGGGCAGGACCAAAATCTTCATCCCCTTCAGACTAAGAAACACTCTGTAATTCTAACTGAGCTACCCAGTGACACACTTATAAGAGCATAAAGCACAGTGTCTTTTAAAACTGTTCAAAGGTTTATCAATAGGGAACAAAAATACATCACTGTCAGTGCTGCCTGTTACCCTGTCACTTTAGTTTCTTCTGTCACAGGTCTGTATTCTTGCCATTCGTGAAAGCCGCTCACACTTCATGCTTGCTGGCGGCCTTCATGCTGTTACACCTGCCTTTTATCCAATGTATTCAAAATAGCCCCATCAGAGGGAAGGTACACCTTGCTTTCTGCAAAGCAAGCCCAGATTGTAAAGACTTCTGAACTAAGGCTTTTTAAAATAAAAACTCAAATTTATCTACTTTGTAACACAATTTTTCATCCCTCAAGTTTCCCTACTGCAGGGTCCCCCTCCCTTCGGCTGGGAGAAATAAGAGACCACACAGTTGCTGTGTGGTGAGAGCCTATGGGCTCATTCCAAAAGATGCACACACACTAAGCAGACGATTGCTAAGCTCCATAGCTTCTCACAGTCCCAAACTGTTCATCTTTACATGGGAAAGAATATCTCATACTACAAATTCTGGGGAGCAGGATTAAATGAAGAAGCTTGGGCTACAAAATGAATGACCTGGTGGCCAGACCTGATGCTTGATCTTGAACTTGATGTTGAATCTTTTTTTTGTTTGTTTTGTTTTTCTCCGGTCTCGGGAACCGAACTCACGACCTTGCGCTTGCCAGGCAGGCACTTTGCCGCTGAGCTAAATCCCCAGCCCTGATGTTGAATCTTTAACCTGCCATCATCCAGGGCACAGATGAGACAGTTGTCTGGGAAGAAACATGGGCCACTTAATGGCCAGTTGTGCAGTCAACAAAAACACCTCTCCCTAATTTTCTGCCACAGCAAAGACATTTTATTTGGTGATGCTTTTTTTTTCGCATAACCTCTGCCCTGGAAGGCAACATTTTCTCTTGAATTCATTCTAGATGTGATGTCCAGGAGAAAGTCTTCTCTGTAGCTTCAGTCATTATCACTTTTAAAAACTGAAAAATCCTGCAGTCACTGACTTACAAACATGTATATGTGTGTGTATTATGCACAGTTTTGGTCCATTTTGAAAGAAATCTCCCAAAGATCCTCTGTAAACTTGTCAGTAAGAGCAGCAAGAGTGAAACTTCCGGGAAGAGGGTGGAGCGGTAAGCAACAACCAATCAGCCTCTCCGGGATTCAGAATCCAGACACTGGAAAGAGCAGGAGTGATAGACAGCAGTCTTGCACCACTAAAGACAAGGAAAGATAGTTAAAGAGGTGCAGGTTGCATTTAATTATGGCCCTTTAATCTTAACTCATATTTCTTGAGGAGAAGAAATAGAAGGAGGTAATCCGGGCATTTGTCCCAGATGTAGGGTTCACAGTCTGGTCCAGGAAGCATATGTGACTAGATCACTGCTATACAGAGTGACAGATGCTCTACTAGCTATAGGAATGGAGGGAGTGGGGAGCACCTACTTCTGGGAGTTGGGGTAGGGCTGAAAGGGGAGAAGAACAACCTCCAGAGGAGACACCTATTTGCGAAGGTCTTGCACCTGAATGAAAGATCACTGAGAAGGAAAGTAAGAGGGGATGCAGTAAAGTACTGAATCAGGAAGACATGCAGAGGGGAGGCCTGTACCCTGAACTACACACACACTGGCCAGCCTCTCAGGGGCAATAACCACTAATATGTAAGAACTGAGACGACCCCATCAGATCTCATTGCACTGGAGCCATGTGTTCTAATCCTTTCTGTACAACGGGCGTGGCTTTCCTGACCTGCTTCACCAGGCGCCTTAGAAGGAAAAAGAAAGGAAATAAAATTGACTTCAGCGATATCTGCAAATATAAAATGCTATATAACTGTGTAATATTGCTCATTTAAAAAGCATTAAATATCCTTCACCTACATTACAAGCCAAGTTGTGGAAATAAAGCTGTTTTATTTCACTAAGAATAACCAAGTGAGTTGGCAATGCCAATAATCGCCCTCTATCAAGATGTCTGTAATTTGTTTGTCAGCCCTTTTAAGTTGCTAGCAAATTAGTTGTTCAGCATGTGATTGCAAGGATAACATGGAATTCTAGGATTCAGAATGTCTTTCTGTCTTGAAACTAAGCTTCCAGTGGCTGGACTTCTTCAGAAGAAAATGCCCTAAATCCTCCTGCCATTGAGTGCAAGCCATTCACCTTATATGATTAAATTTCCCAACTGAAAAATTTCTGTTTTCAAGTTTCATTATTTTTATTCTTACTAGCACATGCTTGTAGTAAATAATGATTACAGTAATCATGGGGGAGAGTTGGCACAGGTACACGATGCATCTTCATTCTTTTCATGTCCCTTTCCCTTCCTCTCCCTCCACCCTTAACAGTCCATCATGTCTGGTTTTCCTGTTGGCTTCTTTAACACAGGAATACTCCTAAGATGCTTATACCAGTGCTGCCTATTATATTACCATCATGCTTTCTTCCATGATGCCATTTTCTCCAATAAAGGTTCTTTTTAAATTTAAGACGTTAATGCTCATCTTTTACAACTATGTTTTCATTGATGGCAATTAGTTAACTCACATAATCTTCCCATGTTAATGATGCAAATTGGAGCTATGATTAATTATTTTCATTTAGGCACTACGCTTCCTGACTCCTTTCACATTGCCCATCTTTAACACTATATTATAATCTCCATTTCCAGAACTCATGCCGGTCATAGTGGTATGACCTGTATAATACAATCACCTGAGAAATTACATTCAGATGGTATTTCAAGTGTCATGCTATCGTGGTCCTTAAAATCTAGTACTAGTTACTTTCTCCTTTACCCTATGCTTTCAGACCAGAACCAATAAGCAAACCTATAACCCAAAACAAAAAATATGAAGGCCAAAGAAAGATATTGCCACCCAGACTCAAGAGATAATCCACACTTCAGTATTTCTTTTGGCACTTCTGAGCTCTGAGAAATTTTCAGAGAAATTTAAGCCAAGAATAACAGTGACAATGACCAGGATCATAGTATTAGAAGCACCTCAGGCAATGTCACCCTAAATAGTCCTGGGCAGATCAGACTCTCATAAAGACATTCATAGGAAGAAACTCTACAAGTGCACTTAGTAATCTCTTGCAAGGTTTAAAATGGCCCTAGAGAACAAGGTATTGAATATCAGCCTAAACAGAAATTCCAGGTCCTATGTAAGTTAGATACACATTGTTTATGCAGAGAAAATATTTTTCTCACAATCAAAAACTAAGGAGATTCGAAATAAATTTCCATAGGTGTTCCAGGGTCTATGCCTCTTGCCAGGAACCCATATGTGTCCCACAGAAATGGCATTAGAGTTGCACAACCCACAACAGTGTGCATCACTACCTAAAAATGAATTTGATGGGAGAGAATGAAATTACCTTTAGGAGTCCTTGGAGATTCAGATAAACAGAACCACTGCTGCTACTAAAGTTATTGGATAGTTTACCTTGGAAGAAGGAATAGGGAACAAGAAGAAACAAAATAAAAAAAAAGTTACAGGGTAAGAAATCAAGAAACACAAAGCATACAGAATGGTGAAGTGCCTACTGTAAACTAGTGACTTCTCAAGCCCCCTTAGAAGGCCCAGGATGTTGGTGGAGGCCTTAGTTTGCTTCTCATGGCTGTCAAGATCTTTGGAAACGACACCAAGTTGGAGAGACTGATTTTAGTAATGAATTCAGGAACAAATATTTCAAAAGAATCTGTCAACGGAAAGCAAATTTTCCCATCAAACACAATCATTCAATAGCAAATTTGAACTCCAAGGTGCAATAACAGAACCAAATCACAAAATATTTAATGTCTGCATTTTTGAAACCATCACACACACACACACACACACACACACATACACTCATTGTATATGCCAAGGGAAAAACTGGGTCTCATGTTTTTATAAAACATGTGTTTAAGTACATGTGCCAAAACACTGCGCAGAAGGAAATGAATGGCAGATTTTAAGAATAAGATCAGATTGTCAAAAACAGAAACCAAAAAAGCTGACAGCATTACAATAAACCACTAATGAAAGAAATTAATATTATTCATATCATTGATATCACTAAAGTTGTACTGTATTCCTAAACTCATTTACTGTTCTGATCTTGAACAAACAGGCAAACAAATTTACATGTCCACAGTTTAATTATTTAAACAACTTATTTTATGGCAAAACTAAGAATTCATCAAAACTGGCATCTTTTAATGCTAATTCTAATTAGAACAAGCGTTGCATTTTGTATGCTTTCCAATTATGCATGAGAAAAGTCAGCGTAAGTGTCCTCTCTTATCATAATTATCTGTTTCTAATTTCAATTTTGGCTATGACTTTGCACTCGATGATGTAAATGTAACTCTTCCTGTCAGATGAAGATTAATTTGATTTAAGCGCTCTTTGTTCTAATTATATATTCTATTTCTGCTCACTATGCAAGTTTCTTTCCAAACCACATCTGTATTTTATCACAACAATGGAGAATTTCCTTGGTATTTAAAAGGCAACCACAAGAGTTCTTTTTCTGGCACCATTATGCCAACTTCCATTAAGCCTATGCCAAAGGATTTAATATTTCAGCTGACTAATCTACAGATAATGTAATTATTATTTGAATATTAGAGCATGAACTTTTCTGAAATGAACTCTCTAAAAGTTATTGCTCTAATTACTCCCTCTGCTCCCAGGAAAACATTATCATTGTTACTGTATTCCCTGAGCAAATACCTTTATTAGGTGACACCTTGTATGCTCCTCTTCCAACTGGCACCATATACAGATGGTGCTAAAAGTAAAACATTGATCAATTGACACTTAAGCTTGTCTTTCTGGAGCTTTGGAATTTGAGGGCTTTGTATTCCTATTCAATCTCCCTACCCAATTTCCTGTCTTATTATTGAATGAAAGAATAAGGTGAAAAGATGTGGAAAATAATAGATTAGCCATGTTGTAATCTCTCATTCATTCCAAGTAAAAAATGCTTGGAAAATGACATCATAAATAAATACTAGTTCTAGGATCCAGTGTTGAAAGCCAACCTGAAGCTTAACATTTGATTAACATATTCTACACATATCAAAGAGACAAGATTTTTGGTTGGGCTCCCACTCTACCTCAATAGCCCAGGAGGTACAACAGAGAGTACAATTCAATTTAGCAAACATTTTATGAATTTCCAACACAATGCCAAGCACTAGAGGACTCTTTATTAGATGGTCAAGTCTACATTCCTTTAGCCTGTGAAATGCATTGGTCTTAAAAAGAAAAAAAAATTGAACCAATACTTCCTGTTTTGAGAATGGTCGTGACACATTTCTTTTAAAATATGAAGTAGTTCAATAAAGCACACATGGATTTTAAGAAGTTAGTTACCAGAAAAAGCCTTATCAGCCTGGACTTAAAGGTCAATGACCTCATGCCATGTACACTGTTACTTTATATTTTGCATGTTCAACCCTGTTCTGTCACAAAGTAGATGTGAGGCAGCTTGTGGAAACAAACATAACGTACTAATACCAGAAATGGAAGAAATGAGGATGGTGAGATCAGGCCAAGATTAAGTAGCCCAAATGCTTTTTAAAAAAATCTGGACACTTCATAAAAAGTCCCAAAGAGAGTGTTTAATTTCCTAACACCCAGAAAGAAAGAGGAGTTCCTGAGCACTTAGGAGATACAGATAACTTCTGAAATGGGAATAATCTAACTAGTTAAGATAGTTGTACAGCTAGTTTCTCTCAGTTCATTGAAAAGAAAGGTTTGTGCTAATATTGTTTGGACAAGATATCATGCCTATATCTTGTACTCTGAATAACTACTATGTAGACAACAATACCCAATGTACTAATTATTATAATTCTCCTAGTAACCTGTTTTGAAATTCTGTTATTGTTATTTTTTTTCTTCTCTTTTTAAAATAGATGCTATGGAAGAGAGCCCTTGTCCTCAAATGGAGATCTGAGGTGACCTGGTCTTCTACAGCTTCACTATTGCCCCTCCTCTGACAAGATAGATCACACCTAAGCAGTACCGTGGCAACATAAAAAGAATCATGAAATTTGTTATTGCGAGAGAAAGGTGCTTGGACGGAATACAGTGGAAACTTGCAAAGAACCATCACTGCTCACTTTCTCAGTTATAGCTTAATTCACTCGGTCTTTTGCTACAGATCCACAAACATCAGGAGGATCTGCTACACAGCAAGCACTCTGCTAGGCATACAAGCGAAGGGACATGCGTTCTGTCAGCATTTCCTGAAGGTGAGAACTGTGGCTGCTGTGTTCACCGCCCTATCACGGCACTCATCATCATGCCTGGCAGAGTCAGGAGCCTGTAAATGTTTGTTAAGTAATTAATCAAATGAGTTCACAGCTCAAACAATTAGTTTGTAGTAAGAAGTTGACCCAGTGTCAGTGTTGGACTGACCAAGAAATGGAGGTGGACTCGATTCTGAATGCTTTCAACAGGTGAAATAATGAAGCAGAATTTGATTTTTTTAAAATTTTGTTTGGAAGGACAGTTGGGTGATATACCATCCCAATCAACCACTTTTGAAAACATTCTGTGTTTTTAAATCATGCCCACTATGAATACACTTGGGACTAATCCATGTGTACAAAGACTTTGGCCTCACATTATTGTCTGTAAAGTATCACAGAATCATTTGATATTAAAAATATAGTAAATACTCTAAAAATGTTGACCTAGCTGATGTTTTAACTGTTGTTCAAGCCACAGGAACCCACGGGAGCAACCTTGTGTCACTCCTGATTGTCACAACAAACCCATGAACTAGTAAGAAGATACGGAGTTCATTTTACAAATAAGGAAATTGAGGCGAGAACACCCGAGGACAATCTTCTGAAATGTACGGCTTTCTCTTCTGCTCATATTCCTTCTCTGGCCACATAGATAGATGAAGTAGCATGGGAAGAACCTGATGTGGAAGAGTAGCCTGCAAATCGTCTACTGCCAAACGGAGGGGCTTATGTTCCAGAGTTGTAGACCTGGCACTGTATATCAGGTTGAAAAAGGAATATTTTTAAATCCTGCCATTTACATATTCTGCAGAAATGGCTCCATATTTTGTTAAAAACTGCATATGCTATTTGCTATATTGACAGACTATCCAACAATTCCTCATATACGGTGCTCTGAAAGGCTTGAACTGTTCAAGTGGATGAAGGATACAAACCCCAGGCATGCACTTCTCTATTTCAGAGTATTTCACTCTTTTACACATGAAAAATTTCCAATTTCGTTTTAGTGATTTCACTTCTTCTCAATAATGCTAACTGCGCGCCCTTCCATTGTCTCATAATCCATTGAATCAGTTCAGTTCTGAGCATGTCGTTTCTAAAAAGCCCCTTTCCCTGGAGATATTTGGCAATGCCTGAAGGCCATCTATTTTTCTGAGAAGTCACTAAGAGAGACACTTCTGGAAGCTTGAGGAAAATTTTGTGAATTCTGTCAGAAGACAAGGAAGAAAGGTTACATCTCTTATCTGTCTCTTCCACTGCTTTCTGTAATCCAGGAGTACAGGCACGAACCACAGCCCTTTGAGAGGAAGCCCATAGAATACTCCTCTCCGACTTTTCAGACTATGCCTGTTCATTGCTACTCTGCAGACTTCAAGAGGTATGTCACTGTTCCCATGCTAAATCTTTTCTGGGATGGGTTTACAGCTTGGTTATTAAACCTGGCAAACTAGGTCTTAGCTTGAGAGCAAAGTATTTCTCCAACCAGGTTGAAAATTTCAACTGTGCCACATTAGAACAAAGAAAATAATGAATGGCTTAGTTTCAACATTTTGATCTTGACATTAAAAGATTATTTATTATTATAAAAAGAGTAAGAAATAGCTGTAGGGCAGACACATTTGTTATAAAAATGAGTAAATTCTTTTAAAGGTGAATTTTCCACTCTATAAAGTGAAAGTGTCAAGCAAACTTGTTTAATAAATATTAGGAACATTGCAAGTACCATTAGTCTGTTACTTCAGTTTCTTTCACAATGTGCCTAAGAAGATGATAAAAATCACTGGATTCCCTTGGTGGGCAGTGACTTCTTATCCACGCTGAGTGTGCCTTGGGTGTCTCTGACACAGATAGGCATTCTCAGAATCACAGTATGTAGAATATACTGTCATGTGAGACACAGGGTTGATATCCCAAAGTTATTTGGCTTTATGTATGATGGACATAGGGAGAAGCAGAAGCATTTCCATGAACAAAACTATGCCTAGGAAAATATAATGATTATTCCACTCTCAAAATACAATGAAGGATGAGTGCACCCCTTATTTCTCCTACGGTGATTTGGAACCCACACTGCCCTCTCACAGTGCACTTGGTGACTATAATAGTATCAGCTAAAGGAACTATGTCAGAAAATGTGACTTTCTGAAAGTTGTTTCTCTGAATACTCTGTGTCCTTATTATTAAGTTAAATTCATACCCTTTTTATCCTAGTAACAGTCCTTGAACTTGTTTCACAACATTCTGGGAGAGAGGTGTAAAATCTTCATTCTTTCTGAATTAGATTTAAGTTTTAAGGTGCTTTGTTTTTTATAGTTTACAAAGAATCCTACATTCCCCAGAACTCATAATGCTGTTCAAATAACTACAGTACCAAAACATTCTCAAAGCTCCAGAAGTAGGTCTATGAATCGTAAATTTCTCAAGGATCATGTAGACTCCAAACCTAATATTTGCCATTTCTACTATTTAAGTCCCATGTTCAGATGACACAAATCAAAATATAACCATCGCTGTGCCCTGATTTCCCAGAAATTTCCAGTTTAGAGTGGGACAGGATGGGACTGTGAGCCTTCACATATTCTTTCCCTGGCACCAACTCTATGGCCTGGGTCTATGTTTCAGGAAGTAAGAGCAAAATGAGAAACTATTGTCCCATTTTGGAGAGACATTGCTCCCATAAAATCTTTGAGAAGTGAAAAAAAACGAACTTAAAAAGCCTTTTGTTTCACAACATCTCTGGATGCTTCAACAGTAACTGATACAGAGGGGAGGGAAAATATTCTGTAAGAAGCGTCTCCAAATGACATATTTAAACTTTCAAAACAGCAAAACTTCAAAAATGAAGCTACCCAGGGCTGTCAAGGAGGGGAACCCATACCCACACTCTCATCCTGCTGGGTTTTGGGACAATGACACAGCTCTTCTTGAGGACAGCTGGGAAACACGTACCAATACTCTTAAAAAGGTTTAGTCTCTCTGATTCAGCAACTCAATAATTCTACTTCTAGAATTTTACTTAAGGGATAAAATCCAGACATATACGAAATGATTCATGCAAAATGCTGTTTATTGCCGTTCTATTTACAATGCCAATGAATGGAAACAGTCTAAATGTTCAACAAAGGGAGATGGTTAAATCAAATGTGATATAATCGTGTTCCATAACATTATGAGGCCTTAAAATAAAGTTTTAAAAATTAAAGATAAGTGAGAATGCTCAAAAGAGCGTGACAGAAAATTGGATCTACAGTATGATTTTGTTTTGAGGAGATAAATAACCAGATGGTGAAGTTGATTTCACTGAGATATCCATTGGCGTTACTGCTACTGGTGAGACTACGGGCAGTTTTCATTCTAGTCTCTATTTTTCCATAGTGTCCCAATTTTCTAAATCAACTTCTATCATTTTTGTTAGGAACATGTTATTGAAAATGTCTACTAAAAGATCACCCCAAAAACCAAGCACATAAAAATCACAAAATGGCTATTACATATTTGCAGAATGTGTCTATGTCTTAAGAATCACACTGCTTCAAAGAACCTGACATTTAGATTGAGGGAAATTAGTCCCTGAAATTATCGAGGCTAGCATTTGGCCTCATAAACTTTGTCCTGTAAAGTTCTCTCAAGGGGCTTATACTGTGCTTCCTTGTCTTCTGCCCCTATGCATGTGGCCCTTTGCTCAAATATGATACATTAGGGTCAACCAGATGGCTCAGCATGAGCCTCAGTCATACACAGATCACATCAGAGAGCATAAATATGTGTTTTTCTATAATAGCAGGTCAGGACTAAAATGCATTACCAAGGTAGCTACCAATGTCACCTGACCTCATCTAAGCATATGAATCTGTTTGGAATGAGCTCCGTGACACTACATAGGACAATGAATGTTTTGACAAAGCTAGTTATGATGAGGATAGGCTTGCTTTTCAATATTACTGATTCCCTTTGTAGCTTTTGAACTTGGGAGATGCATGAGAGTTTAAACATTTGTAAATAATGAAAACAACTATAAGAGTGAGAGAGGTAGAAATAGTTTTCAATAATTTTAAAATTGTATTAAGTCAACTGTTGTGCTCCGAATGGGTGGAACATAAAAGTCGGGGAGAGGAGTCAATTTTAATTTTACCAAAAATGAACAAATTTGTCCCCCTCAGTGACTTTGCAAGATAATCTTTGCTTCAAAAAGGTCTTCCTTTTGAGCAATTTCCTTGGAAAGGAGAAAGGAAAGAAGGAAGGGAAAAAATATATGTATATATACAAGGTTAGCTGAAATAATTGTACTGCTGATGTCTATAGATTTACCAAAAGGAATAGATAATGCTGAAATTTTTTGAGCAGTTTTGCATGCTTATATCTGATAATCTGAACAATTAATTTGAAGACAACAATATGCACTAGTACAACCATTGTTGAATTCCTACCATCTTGTTTAGTGAAGCTCTATATCGTTTCTAATGTTTTTTTTAATTAATTTTATTCTATTTACTTGTTTGATCAATCTTGCATTCTTACATCTGGTAATCTGAGCAACTTCGTTGAAGATAACAATGTGTAATATAACAACCACTGTCAATTTCTTATCATCTTGTTTTGAAATCCTGTATGTTTTTATTGTTTTTGTGTTATCTTGTCTTTGACTTTTTTGATATTTTCTTATTGTTTTTCTCCTCTAAAATAAAAAAATAAAATTAAATTTAAAACTGTCCTAGCTAGGCTTTTTAAAAATGCTGACTATTTTTAATACTTGTAACTCTGGGGAGCAACAAATGAGAGACAACTACCATGAGTAATCGCTATTATTTTCATATACTGTATAGACAGAGTGCCAAAAACTGTATGCATGCTTCAGGAAAAGAAAAACTTGTATAAATATTTTAACACTAAATTTATTGACATAGCACGAGATTAATACAAGTTGCCATTAGCCTCTGTGATGACAAGAGGTGCTCAAAGTCGTGGCCATTAGCTCCCAGATATTTAGTATTTTTCTTTTCCTGAAGTGTGTAAGTGTGTATACATTTTTGTTGGACTCTCTTCTCTCTCTCTCTCTCTCTCTCTCTCTCTCTCTCTCTCTCTCTCTCTCTGTCTCTCTCTCTCTTCTGGGGAGTAAATAAGTAAATAAATGGGGCTGGATGTGGTGGCACAAATACGTAATCACAGCACTCTGGGAGACTGAGGAAGAAGGACCTCAAATTCAAGGCCAGCCTAGACAATTTAACAACTTAGTGACACTCTGTCTCAAAATAACACAAAAAGACAAGGGATAGATCTCAGTGTGAGAACCATAGGTTCAATCCCCATCCTGGAAAAAAAAAAAAAAAAAAAGAAGAGGGAAAAAATGTAAATGAATGAATGTAATGAGCATGTTTTTGGAGTCATAAAACATTATTTGCAATAGTCACCTGTACTGTGTAAATCCCTGCTCTACGCCAAGTGAAACTTTAATGTGACATTGGCCATAACCAGAAAACTATACCTGAGGCAGGCTTGTTGTACAACAGAAATTTTTCTAAATATGTCAGAATGAAATTAAATCAGCCCTGATTTGAAAATTCAACCTGGTTATCTTATTTTCCTCTTTCAAGCATAAGTACATCTTCAGACCTTTATGTTGGACCCCAAATGCTCATGGGATGTGGTTGCTCGCTCCCAGGTATCTCTGAATTCCCACACTGACCAGGGACCGACAAGTTCAGTGTAGTGACTTTGAATGTCCAGTGTTGCCCACCTCCCACTCACTCATTACCTTTCTGTGTCTCAGCTTCATAAAGGCTGGTTACCACTGAGCATAACTCCCAAGCATGCTCATCGTGCTTAAACTGCTACATGAGCACTCAGACTCTTCAGTGGGCATCATCTAAATCTAATCATCCAGAGAATGAGGAACTTCTTACTGCTATTTGGTCATTATGCCTTGGCAGGTCTCTGTATTATTCAGATATGGTTAATGAAGATTCAGATTTACAAATATTGAAGTATCAGTGGGAAATAATTCAATTATTGAATTGTCTTCTTCTTACTTCAAATAAATACACTGATTCACTGCATATTATAAAGGAAATTTTCATATCTCCAAAGGATAAAATTCAGACTTCTCATATTTTGCCAGTTAACTCTTTCATCTAACATCACTCAAGACCAAGGTTCATACCATGAGAACGGAAGCCTACTGTATAAATGTGCTGTGATTACCGGTTGCTAACTTTGGCCAGCATTATTATGCTATGTGGACATCTCTATCCAAATGTAAGCCCACACACAGCATGCTAACATGGCTTGTTTCCGGGGGTCTTAGTAACCCTCAAAGGGGGCTCGATTATTAGCCCTATTTTTCATATAATGCAAATGAGACTCAGGGCAGTTAAATATCTTCCCTTCAACTAGCATGAGACAACTCCTGGATGTAAAAGCAGACTGTTGTATTCTACAGTCTATTATTTTCTAATCACCTATGCTATGCTGCACTCAATAATAGAAGCCCTCTCTTGCTTGCTTGCTCGCTTGCTCTCACTCTCTCACTCTCTCGCCGTCAAACCTGTAAATAATCATTAATTGTAAAACTAAAATGAGCGAATATTTCAGCTTCAGCTGTTCTGCTTCACCAATTTTCCTTGAAGGAGAAAAGGTGACTAACAGCATGTTTGTTTCAGGGAAGTATTTGGGTATTCCAGGCAAAATTTAGGAAATATCCCATATGATGGCCTGCAGAAAGAAGCAAACAGACAGAATAGATGGATAGATGGACAGACAGACAGACAGACAGACATTGGATATTATAACATATGATAATTTTAATGATGTTTTTGTTACTAGTAAATTCTTTATATTTCTCTTTCTTGAAGAATAAGATGCTATCACTGTAGTACTATGATCTCATTTCAGAGTATCTGGTTGTGGGTGCTGACCTATCTTTTTTTCCTGTTGGAATCTGGTTCATAGAGGCAAACATCTAACAACATGTGATTGCAGCTTACTGCAAAACCTGTCACCCCTTCATCAATTTGTGATTTAGTGTAATCTGAACAGGGACAACTCTGCTATTTTGTTGAGGAGCAAATACAGCATGATTCAAAGCTAAGAGGTCAGACCCAGAGCTCTGATTAAGGAAGACTGCAGAAAAAGGAAATGTTTTTCTGGAACTGAATATCATAATTAAGCACAGACAAGGCAATAAGCTGTCTCAGTGTCACAATGGTTTGAAAACAAAAGTGACAAAAGCAGTTTCAGTCATGATCAAAATAAAACCACATATATAATATGGAAAGAATTGATTAACAAGCGGGTTTCTAGTTTGAATGCACGTAAAATGATAACCTGATGCCAAAATAGAAAGCAATTAGGAAGTTTCAAATAGTAATCTATCTCTTTAACTCCTCAATTCACTATGACAGCTACAAAACATAATCAGTACTACAACCAACATGAAAAGCATCATCTATGAGAGCATGAACCCAATCAGCATGTTCAGTTTCCAGCCAACATGCCCAAAGCAAAGAAAAAAGTAGAGGAAGAGCCCTGCTATGTACTCCATTGTAATTCTTTATGTATTTCCTTTAGCATCCTAATAGATTACGACCTTTTGGAGGGCAGGAGCGATGTGCATTATTCTCTTACCATTCTTTAACAGTACACATGAATTGAGTAGTCCCTGAACAGGAAAGATGAACAGAAACTCTGATCACAAGAAGTTACTATTTGGGGGTACTTAATGCATCCCCTTTCCACAATGGTCAAGTTTTCCTCTAACAATGTGTAGTCAACACCTGAAGAGCCAAACTGATTCTTTAGCAGGGCCGTGCCCTGTCTTTGGGGTGGGGGAAGCAACGGGGAAGGCAGGAACTGGTGGCAGAAGAGGTGCCTCATTCCATTAGTTGGGAAAAAAAAAAAAGGTCACAGGTTTGGAGCCATAGAAGGAGCCTATGAAAAGTCCCCTGGATCCTCATGTTAAAGAAATCTCCCTTCCCTTTTGTGCATCTTCTTTACCACTTCCATTATTTGATATGTTGTTATTTCTGATCTCTTTCACAGAAGTTCTCAATCCTGAGTTCCTTGAAGGAGTTTTGTTTTAGTTGTTCTAGGGCAAGGTATAAAACTTGGAAAATAAAAACCAAGAAAAGGCCTTGAACTCATATTATGAAATTTCTTGTGAGGCTTCCAGAGTTCTAAGTTCTTCAATGGCTATTTTTGAAGAATGGGTCCACATACAAGTGTACATCTTAGGTCAAAGGCACAGTTTGGTGGTCCCTTCTTACAGGGAAAATTTAGTGACAGGACAAAACAAGGTTATCAATCATGTTTTCCAGAAAAGTAGTATTAAGGTATGCAAAAATGCAAACAAATCCCCCAATGCTTTTTAGGATGCTAAGAAACAAAGCAGAGTTACTGGTAATTAAATGTTGAGTTAATGCATATTAGAGATATCTTATTGAGTCAATGGAAATAAAAGTGTTACATAGTATGGTTGCTTATGTGTGCTTATGTGTGCTTGTGTACTATGTATGATATAGTAGGGTCTATTATATAATTGATGTGTATTGTACATTAGTGGTCTTTTAATAGGATTTGGAACACAATTTTACTAGGTTGAATGATTTTAGAAGCTTATAGTTGTAACTTCATGTTTCCTGGTCTATTCTTGACCATAGCCATGATTTATTAGTTGGGAAGATTTTGATTGGAAAATCCCTACTTATCACATTGTTCCTTCATACTCAGAAACAAGACTTTGATTCAGTGTAAGGAGATCTTAGGGTCTGTAATGTGCACATACATATGGTATAAGCTAGACACATGTGGTAAGACAGAAAGCCCATGACCTAGAGTATGACAGATGTTTGGAATTCTAAGCAATACACCCATTAGCAGCGATTTGAACAAAATATGAAGCTGAATTAGAGGAATAGAGGTGCCATGTTCTACCATTTTCTCCCAGGGACCTACAGTTTAAACTTTTAAGTTCAGAGCATTGATCAGAAACTCAACAACTTATCCTACCATAATCAACAATGTCCATCTGCCATTCTGCCATATATAAAATCTAGGATACACATCAGAGCCACAGAAGACCAAAACAAAGACAACATTATCTTTTCTCAAAGGATACAATATTGATGTTTCACCAGAAAAAGACATCAGAGAAGCTACTACATGAAAAATGTGTCAGAGTAAGTTTAATGAAATAAATGAAGATATGCCAAAAATGTAAGACCAGATGCATATGTTGTGGAATCAGCTGGGCCATACTATCAGGAGGCTGTCCAATAACTCTGCTTATGCTTCTGCCTTAAAAGTTTCCTCCAGTGATATACAATGGCAGGAAATACACAAACTTAAAACTAGTTGTAGAACTATCAGAGAAGTTACAATTCACAGATTCTTTTGAAGAATTTAAACTAGTATTATCAACACTCAGAGGCAGCTATTTTTGTACAACAAGAAATAAAGAACATCTTTCATGGCTCCCAGAAAAAAAAAGCAGATTATACATACTATAAAAATATGGACTGCCAGGCGTGGTGGCACACGCCTGTAATCCCAGCACTCGGGAGGCTGAGGCAGGAGGATCATTTCAAGTTCGAGACCAGCCTGGGCTACAAAGTGAGCTCAAAGGCCAGCCTGAACTGCATAGGGAGACCCTGACTCAAAAAGACAAAAAATAAAATAAGATAAAAATGTGGAGTTGAGTGATTCTGGTATGGTTTCATTTCATTTAATCCTATTTCCTCCCCCACAGACAAACAGCCATATCATCACATCATCCTCAAGTTCTTAGAGCTTAAAAGGAAGTGAGCCTTAGGAATGGCTCCTCAAGCTCTCCCTACCTTGGCCTCCACATGCATTCATTCACAGAGAGACGGGGTGTCCTGGGAAATGGGGAGGATGGGGAGGGAATACTGCAATGTGACTCAGAGGAAACGGTGGATTTTAATATTGTCAAAATGTGCACTTTTAAGAAATGTAGTTGATACTTAAAATTCCTCTGCTCAATGAAGAAATCACTGAAAAGTTCCTGGCAAGATGTCAAATACTGCATTTAAGAACACAATTAAAATAGTATAATGCAAAAGCTATAATTAGAAACATATCTGTACAAGTAACATACTATTTTTCTTCCATGAAGTTAAAGAAAACCACGAATTTCTGTGAAGGTTCATTAGGGTTTTCATCAGATAATACTGCTTTATTGAGGAGATGGCATTAGCTGCCAAAAAGGTTAAATTAAAAATCAGCCAATGCCCCCAAAAGGGATATGTTCTTACATCACCATTTAGATTTTCACATAACATAATTAAATCAGGGATGTGCTGTGGCTAGTTCAATACTAATGTGACCATGACATTCTCTCATTTGAAATCCAATTTTTTTAATTGGGAAGCTATTCAGGAATAAAATCATTGTGCAACTAGATCTCCATAGTTAGATTATTAACGAATTGTTTGGTTCCCCAGTGCTTTGACTAAACTGCCTCCTTTTCCCTCCTTTCTCTTCCTCTCTTCTTTCTTTCTATAAACATGAAGAGAGCCCATGCTGGGTTCAAGACATCCTGCTGGGCACTGGACACACGGAGGTAGGAAAAAGCCTAGCAGTGCATTAGAGACCAATGCGTGGAATACTTTGCATGTTCTGTTGTCAGAAGTGGGGGTAGCTATTAATTAGCAGAGAAAAGGAGGATGGTATTCCTGGCCATGGAAATAGCTGACTAACTATGATATGAATGTGTCTCCCTAAAATGAATACCTTGAACTCCTCACACTCAAGGTGAAGGTATTATTAAGTGGGGCCTTTGGGAGGTAATTGAGCCATAAGAGTAGAAACACTGTAAATAGGATTAGTGTTCTCATAAAGAGGTCCCAGGGAGCAGCCTTGCCCCTTCTATCATGTGAGGACACAGTGAAAAGGTGCCATCCATGAACCAGAAAATGAGGCCTCACCAGATGTCAAATCTGCCAGCCCCTTCATCTTGGACTTCCCAACCTCCAGAACATGAGCAGTAAGTGTCATTGCTTATGAGCCACCCTCTATGGTATTTTGTTATAGCAGTCTCCACAGACTAAGACAATGCGAGGAGAATGACAGGCATCGTACCAGGGAAAGCAGGCAGCCAGATTAACTAGGCAGAATTCAAGTAGCCTAATTAATAAGTGTGAAGGCTGTCAATACTACTATTTTTTACCACCTGATATTGGGCCACCCAAGACAAGATGGGCTCTGTAACTAAGAGTTTTCATATCTACGGACTCATGCACAACACAGAGGGCAGGTCTCTCAGCAGCTTTTCTTTGTAGGAAAGCCAGTCTAGCCACATGTTCTTCGCCACGGTCACTGGGACCTCATATAATCCTGCATAACTGCTTTACAAAGCTGGCAATACCATACCTCCTCATCCCCAAGCCAACTCTTGCATTTGGAAAACACCGTCATGGCATACAAGGTATGATGTACCTCTCACACAAGTCGGAATGAAGCTCATGAATGACATAACTTTTTATGCCATTTTCCTCTTTGCAGCAGTCCATATCCTGTGTCATGAGTCAGTTACAAATGTGAACAAACCAAATCAGTAACCTTACCAAAAGTGTCACACGATGGGCAATTCTCCAGAGAATCTGACTCTTTCTCTGAAATATTAGGCAATGCTGTTAGCACAGCATTATCACTTCTGTCCTGTAAATATGTCTTTATGTGGTTTTAAATGTCAGTAAATGCTGGAGAATTTGGAAATAAACATAAGTTGTTATGCTCAGCTCACAGAATGAAAACAAACTACTGTAAGTGCTCACCATCAAATGAGAAAGAGGTCAAAGGTCGGCCTTTTTATTGAGACCCATTGATATACAGCTATCTATAGCTTCAATCTGCTCATGGCCTCTCAGGGAGACAAGACATGGCCAGTAAGACTGACAGTACAAAGCAGCCTGTGCAATGTCACCTGAACAGTGACTGCTACTGATGATAACAACAGCTACCGTTTGCTGCTTGCTTATGACCTGCTAGGCACTGTGCTCAGTTTTCTACTTATGTTCTCATTTCATATGCTTGTAACAGCCCTATGATGAACTATGATTATTCTCAGTTTACAAATGAGAAAACAGAGGTTTGGCAAGGTTCATTGACTTTCCTGAGGTTACTCAGCAAGTACTTTGTAGAGTCTAGATTTAAATCCAAATCTGGCACAAACAGAAGACAGCTAGAAATGCAAGATGGAAGTTTGCGGGCGATGTAGAGGTAGAAATAGCTGGTTCAGAGACTGAAGCTTGGGGAATGAACACACTTGGTAACTAAGAACACTCAAGGTTAAAACACTGAAATGATGTTTTCATGCTGGGAGGTGGAAGGCAAAGACAGCAAATGACAGAGAAGGCAGCATGAGAACCAATGGAATGCAATGACACAGAAATAATCTGCAAAAGGATATGGAATGATGTCAAATGCTATCTCCCCAAAATTCAACAGAGAAAAATGAGATCTGAGAAAAGAGCACTGCTTCAGAGGCCTGACTCCATGTTAAAGGTGAAGACTTTCAGTATCATTGTGGAGAAAGTCCTGGCAACATGGGGAGGGGAAGAGGCATGGGTAAAAGAAAGGTATGGAAAGGCCCTGGCTCTAATTCCACATGATACTTTAGTTGTCATGGTATGGATTTGATAGCATCCCTGAGCCTCAGTTTCCTTGTCTGTAAAACCAGTTACCTTGCAACCCCTGTGAGGGCTTGAAAGAGAAGAGAATGCTGCATTATGATGCAGCACATAGCGTTTAGGGTCAGTCCAAGCGACACTGCAGGGTCTGTTGGCCATTTTTAGCCCTGTGGCTTTGGGCTGTTCCCCAGAACCCCAAGTGTAAAGTAACTAGCCTGGTCTCAAGTACTGATCAATGCATAGCAGATAAAAAGTATTATGATTCATGAAATTTAGAAATTCGACAATAAACTAGAGTCTCTTCTGAAAAGCGCTAAGAAAATATGCAATAACAACAGACAATCTAGAAAGGCAACATGAGTTTCACCAGTTTGAATAATTCTTGATCAGCAAAATG
Organism: Chinchilla lanigera; assembly: GCF_000276665.1. Classification (NCBI taxonomy): domain Eukaryota; kingdom Metazoa; phylum Chordata; class Mammalia; order Rodentia; family Chinchillidae; genus Chinchilla; species Chinchilla lanigera. The sequence goes on along the minus strand of NW_004955498.1, from coordinate 1,261,610 downwards.
ACTACATTGTGTGTAATTTCAAATGCAGAAAGCCAATACAGAAGCAATTCTATTTAGGGTAACCGGGAAACTAAGAAAGATGTATTTGGATCTGAGCTATGTATGTACTGGGGTTTCCCCTTTTAAAATTCTATGAAGCACAGCTTTTACAGTTCCTCCGACAATTAGCACAAAAATGGAAGAAACTTTTCCCAAGCCTAAAGGATATTATTCTTGGCAATAAAGAATCATGAAATTAATGAGCTGTCGACTAGAAATCTACCATTAAAAATGTATATGAGGAAACTGGTCTATGCAAACTCCATTCCCTCAATCAGTAAACGCTACCCTGGGAGTTAACTCAGCACTTACGAAAGTTCCATTAACACTTGCAAACCACCCTCCTCTCAGTCAGCTGTGAAAGATGAATTTGTTCCACTCCTCTCCTCTCCTCTCCTCTCTTTTGCTCTCCTCTCCCTGGCCTGCAGAGGGTAAGCACTTTTGCAGGACTGTACACCTTTGTTTCCAAACAGGGGCTCAGGTGCTCCATTTGCTAACTGGGTTACACTTGGAGCCCCCCAAACCAAGGTAGCCCCTCCTCACTCCACAAGGCACAGCACCCATCTTCTGCAAAGGAGGGATAAGAGCCCATTATTAGGCCCACACTAACTGCTTATATTGGAAAATGAGCAAATGCTAATGAAATTGCTTTTATGGGCTGACATTCATGGATGGCAGAAAGGGACATTAGAGAATGAGTCCGGTATTTGCTCTTCAGGAGTATTTAAGCTCCTAGTCAAAGCTCAGTGGCAAAATGCACACGTGGGCACACACGCTCACGCAGTCCTGCCTGCACACAGTCTGTAAAGGTCACTGAGTACTTGTTAACCTTGAAGGGGAAAGAAAAACCTCAGTATTTTTCCCCAACAACACTCCAAGCCTCTTGTAAATCATATTCATATTCATATACTTAAGCATTAATTTACATAATTTCTGACAGGCTGACAAGCACAACCCTTCTACCCTCTCAGTGTAAAGTGAGAAGTCACTTGTTATTCAGTGTATCCGTTACAGTGGTAGTGCCTCTAACTGTATTTTATATAATGTGCTATCTGCAGAAAGGCAGATAAGAATTTGATTTAACATCCAATTAAAAGCCGTCATTGAAAAATTACTTCAAATAAGCCTTTTATTTTCTTTAATCAGTCTTCAATTCAAGCCTTCCTTGGACCTAGTGAACCAAGCATCAGGACTCATGAATTTTGATTAAAAAATTTGAGCCCATTTCTAACTTAAGCAGATTTTTTTTGTTGCACTGTTTGATAGAAATTTAATAAATCTATGAATCCTAGCCAGCATCATTTATCATCTTTTTTTCCGCAAGACTGGCCTATTATACCTAGGCAGTAAATTATGAGGGAACCAGCAAACCAAAACTTTTCAGCCCGTTACTGAAGAAGAGATATAATCACTTGCATTGAACCATATAATTACAGTAGAATATGAAGCTCTGAAACATTAGGTCCTGTTTTGAATATGTAATGCCCATGCTTTGAGAACCTAAAAGATTTGCAGCTGATCTAATATAGTTCAGTTTAGCATGATATTAAAGTATTTGTTGTTAATGAAAATAACAAAAAAATAAAGGAAGAAAGAAACTTGTAAACAACAAAGTAGTCCCAGGCAGCAGCATCTGAAAAGCGATTCTGGGCTTTGAAAGGTCTATGAAAAACCGAAATCCTTCATTTTGGTGTTTCACAGTTAAATGTTTTGTGACAAAAGTTCAAAAAGTGTTACTTCCATTCTTTAAGGTAAATGATTTTTTTGTTTCTTTGCCTATGTGCTCAAAGTTCTACCTGCATTATTACAGTGTTTTAGTGAGCATAATATACATTCTTCTGTTCATTCAAAAATCATACATCAAACTCCTTCTAGGCAGTGTACATTACACTGGGCCTTGAGATATAGTTGTGAAGAAGACAACTATGTGCATACCCAACCAATGCCGAAGACATGTAATATAAAAAGCAACATGGGCAGTGTATGAATGGTGCTCTGGGGGGGGGGTCATGAAGTGAAGGATCAAAGAAGGTTTCCTTCCAACAGTATCATTTAAACTAGAACTTGAAGAATAAGTAGGGAGTACATGAAGAGTAGTCTGGGTTTTGTCAGCAATCACATTTATTGATGCCAGACTCTCTGGGTGCATGAATCAGCAGAGCTTCATGTAGAAGTTATAGGGACGTAATGAAAAAAGTATTAGCTAAAGATTTATATTTTCCTTAGAAATAATCAAATATCTAATGCTTCTCTTTTGTCCAGGAACCCCATTCCTCAATACTTCTGTCTCTCCACCCCTATGTTAGCAACTATACAGGCTGGATTTCTTGCTTTCCACAGTGGGGAGATCTTTTCAAATTTCTAAGCTTTGGTACAATCTGTGTCTGGCATCCGGGATGCCAACCTCAAGCAATCTCCACTACTGAATTGTTCCCAGTCTTCAAGAAGAGGATCAGCCCAGAGAAGCCTTGAAAACTGGCATAAATTCTTCCTTGTCCAAGTTGCCACTACATCCTGGTCATCCCTATATTAGAAAATGTTGTCATTGCTCATTGGTTTGATTTACCTCTTTGTTTCCTGCACAATACAGGAAGTAATGCTGAATGAATGAAAGAATGAATGAAATGTTTATGTAATGTTTTACTATGCTTACTTGTATGGCTACACTAATTTCGTTCTGGAAGAGAAAACAGCCTAAATCCTTTAGGCGGGGGTTTGTCATACTCCAACAGATAAACAACACTGATCCCGTTAGAAAACCCAAAACTCTGATACAATAGAATTAAGAGAAGGGGTTCTGGCTTTGCAACCTGTGCTCTCTTATTTGTTGTCTTCCAAAACACTCCTAGGTATAAAGGAAGGCAAATGATGCTATGAAATATAATATTGAAGAGGCTTGAGAGAGAAAAGGTGAGGCTATAGCTAGGGGAAAACTAAGTAACATCTTATAGATAGGGGATGACATCCAAAGGGAGAAAATAGAGTTTGCAATGAAAAGCCTATCAGGGCGTATAGACGAATTAAGAAGAGATAAAGTGGAAGATCACTGCTCTTTGTCTACCTATAGCATCATCAAATACTACTAATAAATCATCTAGTTCTACTGATTAGTTTTTCTTTTACCTTCAGCTATTTTGTTTTAATTGACAAGCTACACTGGGCTTGCCTGTGCATGCTTTTCCCCACTTGAACAATGCAATGTGACTGTCAGGTTATACCTACATGTATGCACATGTAATTACAATAGGCACTGCAGCCCTCCAGATTGAAAGAGTTGGAACAATAATCATCACATTCTTATAAGGCACAGGCACAGGAAGTCTGGGTTAAGTTTCAAGATACTTTTAAAAACATTTGCCAAGTCTTTGTTTCATTTTTAAACCAATGAGCATGTCAAGGAAAACATAGTCCATATGTTGCTGATCCATTTAAATTAACTCACTCAAATATCATTCTGCAAGAACTCAATGTGCACTTTGCTTCTAAAACAAATCCTGAAGTGGAGTAGATGTGGGGAGGGGTTTGTTGAATTTAGGCAATGTCTTCCATGTCTCCATCACTGCTGGAAGCTGGGGGGAGGGGCTGAATCAGAGCACTTGTGTCTGATCATCCAATCACTGAATGAAGTATGGCAGAAGTGTAACACTGCTAGAATTTGTAGGAATGAGATCGGCTAGTGTAACCTCTTCATTTTAGAGAGGATGCCCCACTGAGGAAATGACTGAGTCAGAGTCATACAAAATTAGAACCAAAACAACATGGGGAGCTCACTCTGACCACTTCCCTTCCAGTGTGGGAAGCAGGTTCTGTGCTGGGCAATATCTGAAGCCTTGGTGAACTCGACCCGCATCCCCTCCTACTCGGGCCTCCCCCGCCCTTCCCACACACTCTTGGGAGCCACCTGAATGCAAGAAAGGTCAGAAGCATCTGGGACCCCGCCTTGCCACCACTCACCAGCACAGGAGCTAAACTGAGTACTGGGGATCTTCAGACTTTCTCTGGGCCACTCACACATAATCTAAACAGTGAGACTGCACTACAGGGAGTCTCTGGTTCTTCCAAAATGACAAAATGAAGGAGCAAAATGCAATCCCAGACCTCCACACCACCCAAAACAAGTCCAGTAGGCATCAACACAGAACAGCCTGGAAGTCATACACCTGAAATTTCTGAAATGATAGCAACTGAAGTAAATAAACAACTTCATCAGGCCATAGAAGACATTAGATCAGAAATAATGTCTCAGGTGAGAAAAGAAATGACAACAATAATGAAAGACATGTTCAGCATATCCAAAGATGACATAGACAAGAAAATAGAACAGCATAGACAACTCAATGAAACCTTCAGGGAACAATATAGAAAAGAACTAGAAGGTATGAAGCAGATGCAAACAGATATCTAGGAACTTAAAAATTCCATTGAAAGCTTGCAAAACCACCTGAACGAAGCTGAACATAGACTTTCAGACCTTGAGGACAGCATTGCCACCAATGAATGTGAAAGGAGGGATCTCTTAAAAACAAGAAGGAACCAGGAAATCACAATTCAACAACTGCAAGACGAAGCAAAGAGAAACCATGTCAGATAAATAGGTATTAATGAAACAGCAGGTGTCAACACAAATGACTGAAAAAGACTATTTGCAGAAATAATAGCAGAAAATTTCCCAGGCATGGTAAAAGAATTGGACATTCACATAAGTGAAGCATATAGAACTCCAGTCAATCATAACCAAAATAAATCTACCCCCAGACATATAGTGATCAAGATCCTAGAAAATCAACAAAAGCTCAGAATATTAAAAGCTGTCACACAAAAGAAAGAGATCACCTATAAAGGAAAGCCTATCAGAATCATGGCAAACTTCTCAACACAAGCCATCAAGGCAAGAAGAGCTTGGAGTGAAGTACTTCAGGTACTGAAAGAAAACAACTTCCAACCCAGATTGATATATCCTGCAAAGCTATCTTTCAAATTTAATGGAGAAATAAAATATTTTCATGATAAACAACAACTGAAGAAATTCATGAGTGCCAAAGAAATCCTACAAAGAGTACTAAAAGATATATGAGAAAGATATAAAACAGACTGCAACTTCAAGAACCACAACAGAAAGGAACCAACAAGCAGAGCAAGCAATTAAACAGAGGGAAACAGGAGCATCCAACAGCAGGAAAATAGTATGACAAAGATAAGCCACTACATATCCATTATAACCATCAATGTAAATGGTCTCAATGCACCAACCAAAAGAAGCAGACTTGCAGAGTGGATTAGGAAACAAAATCCAACTATATGCTGTATACAAGAAACACATTTAACTCAAAAGGAAATTCATAGACTGAAAATTAAAGGATGGAAGACAATACTCCATGTGACAGGAACCCAGAAAAAAGCAGGTGTAGCTATTTGGTTTGCAGACAACATGAACTTCAATCCAAGAACAATCAAGAGATAAAGAAGGTCATTTCACACTTGTGAAGGGGACGCTTCAAGACGAAGAAATAACAATCATAAACATCTATACACCAAATATAGGAGCACCCAGCTATATAAGAAAAATTCTAACAGACATGAAAAATGAAATAAGTAGCAACACAATCATAACAGGGGACTTTAACACACCATTGTCAAAAAGAGATACATCTACTACGAAAAAAATTGGGAAAGAAATAACAGAACTTAACGTGCAAACATATGGACTCAGTAGACCTTTACAGAGTGTTCTACCCAGCAGCGTCAGAATACACATTCTTCTCAGCTGCACATGGGACGTTCTCTAAAATAGACCATACACTAGTACATAGAACATGTTTAAGTAAATATAAAGGAATTGAAATTATCCCATGTGTACTATCAGACCATAGTGCAAGGAAGTGGGAAATTAATGACAAAAGAAAACACAGAAACTCCATAAACACTTGAAAATTAAATACCATCCTCCTGAACAACCAATGGGTCACAGATGAAATCAAAGTAGAGATTAAACACTATTTACAAACAAACAAAAATGGAAATACAGCCTACAGGAACCTGTGGGATGCAATGAAAGCAGTCCTCAGAGGGAAATTTAGAGGTGAACTCCCACCTCAGGAAAACAGAATAAGAACAAATAAACAATCTTTTGCTGCACCTTAAGTTCCTAGAAAAAGAAAAGCAAGTCAAACCCAGAGCCCAAAGAAGGCAGGAAATTATAAACCTCAGAGCAGAAATTAACACAATGGAGACTAAAAATCAATAGAAAGAATTAATGAATCAAAGAGTTGGTTCTTTGAAAGAATAAATCAAATAGATAAACCCCTAGCCAACCTTACCAAAAAAGGAAAGAAAAAACTGAAATAAATGCAATAAGGAATGAAAGGGGTGAAAACACTACAGATCCTGAAGAAATTCAGATCATCAATACATACTTTGAAAATCTTTACTTTCATAGGATGGAATATAGAGAGGAAATGGACAGATTTCTAGATACATATGAATTACCAAAGCTGAGTGAAGAAGATATAAAAATCCTGAATAACTCAATATCAGCCAGTGAAATTGAAAAAGTAATTAAAAGCTTGCCAATGAAGAAAAGCCCAGGTCCTGGTGGATTCACAGCTGAATTCTACAAGCAATTTCAGGAAGACTTAACACAGATTCTTCTCAAACGCTTTAATGAAATTGAAAGGTAAGGAATTCTCCCCAACTTATTCCTGGAGGCAAGTATTAGTCTGATACAAAAACCAGAGAAAGACCCAACCAAGAAAGAGAACTACAGACCAATCTCCCTAATGAATATAGATTTAAAAATTCTCAATAAAATACTAGCAAGCAGAACACAACAAGTCATCAAGAAGATTATACACCACAACCAAGTGGGATTCATATAGGAATGCAGGGATGGTTCAATATATGCAAATCAATCAATGTAATACACCACATCAATAGAGCCAAGGACAAAAATCACATGATCATCTCCATTGATGGAGAAAAAGCCTTCGATAAAGTCTAACACTCATTCATGTTGAAAACCCTACAGAAAATAGGAAGAGATGGCCTTTACCTCAAGTTGATCAAAGCAATCTGTGATAAATCAACACCTAACATCATACTAAATGGTCAAAAATTGAAAGCTTTCACTTTAAGATCAGGAACAAGACAAGGATGTCCAGTGTCACCACTCCTATTCAATATACTTCTGGAAATATTGGCTAGAGCAATTAGACAAAAGAGAGAAATATAAGGAATAAGGATAGGAAAAGAAGAAGTGAAATTGTCATTCTTCACAGATGACCTGATGCTCTACATAGAAGACCAAAAACTCCACCAAAGGGCTGATGGATTTAATAACCAAATTTAGTAGCAAAGCTGGATACAAAGTGAACACTCAAAAGTCAATAGCATTCCTGTACACAAGTAACAAACAGACTGAGAGAGAAATTAGGGAAACAACCCCTTTCACAGTAGCATCTAAAAAGATGAAATACTAAGGAATCAATCTAAGAAAAGAAGTAAAAGACCTCTATACAGTGAAAATTATAGCACTCTGAAAGAAGAGATCAAAGAGGATATCAGAAAACAGAAAGATATTCCTTGCTCATGGATAGGAAGAACCAACACTATGAAAATGGCCATACTCTCAAACTTGTTGTACAGATTCAATGCAATCCCAATTAAAATACCATTAGTATACCTTACAGACCTAGAGAAAGCACTCAAAAAGTTCATCTGGAACCAGAAGAGGCCTAGGATAATAAAAGCAATCTTGGGAAGCAAAAGAAAGGCAGGAGGTATCACAATTCCTGACTTGAAATTATATTACAAAGCTACTGTGATAAAATCAGCATGGTACTGGCACAACAACAGACCTGAAGACCCATGGAACAGACTAGAAGATACAGATACAACTACAAACACACTCAGTCACCTTATCTTCGACAAAGGGGCCAAACATGTTCAGTGGAAGGAAGATAGCTCTTTAGTAAATGGTGTTGGAAAAACTGGCTTTCCACATGCCGAAGACTAAAACTAGACCTGTGTCTTTCATCATGCACTATATTAAAGTCAAAATGGATCAAAGATCTAAATATTAAAACAGACACACTAAATTTATTGGAAGAGAAAGTAGGTAAAAATCTTGATGACATTGGGGTAGGCAGAGAGTTCATGAACAAAAACCAAACTGCACGGGAAATACTTCAAAGAATCAACAACTGGGATCTCATCTTCTTGAAAAGTTTTTTGCACATCTAAAGAAATCACCAATGAAGTAAAAAGAAAACCCAAGAATTGGGAAAAAATTTTAGCCAACTGCCTCTCAGACGAAGGACTTCTATCTAGGATATATAAAGAATTGAAAAAAATCAGGCCTCCCAAATTCAAAGACCCAATCCAAAAATGGGCAGATGAGATGAATACACACTTCTCTAATGAAGAGATACTAATGTCAAATAAATACATGAAAAAATGTTCAACATCATTAGTCATTCAAGAAACGCAAATTAAAACAACACTGAGATTCCATCTCACCCCAGAAAGAATGTGTATCATCAAGAAATCAGGCAATAACAAATTCTGGAGAGGCTGTGGGGAGAAAAGAACCCTACTCCACTACTGGTGGAAGTGTACATTGGTGAAACCATTGTGGAAATCAATTTGGAGATGCCTCACAAAACAAGGATTAGAAGTCCCATTTAACCCAGCTATTCCCCTTCTGGGTATTTTCCCAGAAGAATTAAAGACATCATACCACAGCGATATATGTGCACCCCTGTTTATAGCAGCACAATTTGTGATAGCTAAATCTTGGAAACAACCCAGATGCCCATCCACTGAGGAATGGATAAAGAAAGTCGTGGTATTTTTATACAATGGAGTATTACTGAGCTATTAAAAAGATAAACTCAAGGCTTTTGTAGGTAAATGGATGCAACTAGAGACCATACTCATAAGTGAAATAAATCAGACCCATACGTGTAAACAGCATATTGTCTCCTTGGTGTAGGAACCTGAAAGACTAGGTAAAACTCAAAACGTGCACTAGATGATAGGAAAGGAAAAAATTGCTCAAAGGAAGGAACGACTGGGATGAGGGAAAGAACTAAAAATGAAGAAGGAAGGAAAACATATATGAATAGCTGTGATGACTGTATTGCTGTTGTCTGATGGTGTATTGAAATGAACAGTTAATTCTCACAATTTTTTATGTTTTCATTGACTTTGTGTGCTTGTGTCTGGTGGTCTGAGCAACTGATTTGAAGGTAACAATATACAATGGAATTACAATGGTGAACTCCTACCATTTTGTCTAACGAAACACTGTATTACCTCTAATGTTTTATTGAAGAATTATTTTCTTATCCTATAATGGTTTGAGCAGTCTTTCATTCTTCCATCTGATAATCTGAGCAATGTATTTGAGGACAGTGATATGTAATGTAACAACCACTGTTGACTTGTATTATTTTGTCTTGTGACCCTGTATCACTTTGAATGTTTTTCTTTGATTTGTTTATGTTCGTAATACTGGTATGCTGCTACTATTCTATTTTTTTGTTTGTTTGTGTCTCATGTACTACTCTCTTTAAAATAAAAAAAAAACCCTCCACTTTCATCTATTGTCACAACTGAAAGATATCAGTTGCTGTCCATTATTACAGATGGAATAGCCCCTGCTTGACAAATACTGCCACTCTGTGAAAAGCTCCTCCTTCATACAATACTTGATTGGCTTAGAGTACTGTAATATAATGCTATTTGTTTATCTCAGGTCTGTAAGCAATAGTATCACAAAAGCTTTATGGGCAAGCTGAACCATAAGCTGAAAAGAAAATATTAGCTTTAAGGTCAGGTTCAGAGAGAGAAAGTTAATCTGAATGTTTGGGCAGGAGAGGCCAGCTAGAAATAGAGCTGTAAACAACTGAATAATATATGACTTTTCTCTGCCAAGAAATACAAATTAGTAGTAGAAAGTTACAGAAAGAAGTCAAAAGTGAGATTAGCAAAATATGCTTTGAGTAAATGAAGAAAATATAAGCTAGAACGGAATCCAAATAAAGATTTTGAAGACAAGTGAAGAAATCTTGAGAAAATATATATACCTTTTGGGTGTGATATGGAGAAGATCGAGTGATACTGGTTCATGAGAAAAAAAGGGACATCTAGGCATACAGACTATGACCCAGTGGTACTTAGCAACGGGTCACCTTCTTCTTGTGGGGGAAATAACACATAATTCATAATTTTCCTTATACTAAACATAATTCTTAGTTTCCCAACTGCAAAACTGATACAGGCTCTCCAATGGCATGGTGGTAGGAATTCAAAGACCTGAAAGATAATTTAGCTCTATTTTCATTTTAAGACACAAAACCAGCAATCCAATGGATTTGGACCCTCATGTAGTAATTACTCTACTATACCATGCTATAGCCTCCAGCAAACTGAAAATGAAATGCTTACATGAATTTTAGAGCTTTTCATTCTACTTTTTGAACTTGAAACAAATGGCTCTAACAGCTCCTGCTAACTTGAACAAAATGCAATAATTGAACCCAAAGTTTTAACCTTCTCCTTCCCCTTCATCACAAATCGAAGTGCAAGCTTTGGGAGAACATGGCCAATCATGCAATATTTTCATCCAACAAATAACAATAGAAGTATCAACAGAAAACTGTCCAGTAACTATTGTTAAAGAGTCTATTTTAATATATAAAAAGATTGATAACGGAATCTTGACTGTGCTGGATTAAAGGGTAAGAAGTGACAGTCACGTACAGGTACAAATTCCCTATGATGAATGTTATCATTATGTATATTTAAAATGTAGCAGTAAGAAAAAAAGAGAAGAAAAAGTTGAAAAATGTCATTATCAACTAAAAAATAAAAAAGTGAACTCTAATAGATTTTTATTTGCACTGCTCACTTATTTTTACAAAAAATTCCATGATGGATTTTATTCATTTTTTAAACAAGTGAGGAAAATATGGCAGTACTAGAAAAACCAATTTTAATATTCTCATATGTACCAATCCTTTGAACTTGTCAAAAATTATGAACTTCATGGTAGGGCCGCTCTTCAGCCCAAATGTTCAACCTCCAACATACTCTTAATTTGCTTTAATACAAAGCACACTATTTCTAAATTCCACAAAGCTAATGTGTTCAACCTTCAACGTACTCTTAATGTGCCTTAATAAAAAACACACTATGTCTAAGTTCCAAATAGCTAAATGTAGGACTGATAGAATAACTAAATAAGTGGGGGGCATGTGCATAAGCACACACAAGCCTTCAAACAGAATTGTGCATAAGAGATTCTGAGGTAGTATTTACCCTTTCTTGGACGAACAATTATTTTCCTAGGTCTTTGATTTTTCCAACATCTATGAGAGCATGCCGTTTCTTTCTTCAATGCCTACAGTATATGGATCCCACCGCAAGCCACTTGTAAAAACTCAAGAGTCCATTCTTACAAGAACTCTTGCCTATTCAGTTGGGGTGACCTAATTTACAGCTAAACATTTTCTCATTGGTCAGGGGCTAGTGTTTTCACTAGACCACATGTGACTTTAAAAAAGTCAAAGTATTTTTTTCCTGGTATAAGTTTACTCATCTGCCAAATATCTAAATGATCTTGCAGGGTTTTTCCCATCGTCACATCTGGCTCACTGTACACACTCAAACCGGTTGAAGGCACACAAAAATACAAATGCACAAAGCTTATCATGGGAAATCAGCTTGACCACATGCGATTTGGCAGACATTACACTTCACTGCCCCTATTATTTATGGGTGCCTTTGGGAACGAGGTTCTCGTTGGTCGATACTGAGCTAGGATTAAAAGAAAAATGTATTTTCTAAAATGCTTTTAGTAAACATCTGCAAAATCATGGCAATGGCCATCCTAAGCCAAGTATGGTCTGTCTTCAGTAGCTACTGTCTGTGTCATCTCTTGATTCACTGAGGAAAGATGGCACAGGAGCTATTGTTATGTAGTTTAAAAAAAAGGGCAAAGTTATGAATCTGCATGGGCTAGGTATGGAGTCCCGGCTCCATGCTTCACTGCTTGCTTTTGGAAAGATGGCAAATGACTCTGCCTCTCAGAGTAGCTAAAAAGCTACCTCAGCCATCACAGCCCTAACAGGGTGCCAAGCACACAGTATTTGCCTAGTAACTTCGTCCCTTCCTCCTTCAGTTTTCAATGGCGAGTATCACACCGCTGCCTTTGTTGTTTCTCCTTCCAAGCTGAGCCAAACTCCTAAGCTATAATCTTACAAGAGCTCAAGTGCAAGGGAAAAGAAGTGCCAACCAGAGGGAGGTCATCCAGAGATGGTACTAAAGACAGAGAACATGCAAAGCAAATGATTCACCACCTTCCCATTGTAAGCCGAAAGTGACCTCGGATGTCCCCACTTCAGGGACAAAGAGCCACAGCACTTATTCTGTCACTAGGCTTCTGGTCCCATGGTAATCCATGGAAAAATATTGAATAGCCTTTCTGAAAATAGCTCTATTGTTGGAACTGAGGTCACCACATGAAAATAGCTGGGTAGATTTTGGTCTCCTTCTGTCAGATTATAGACCACATGCTATATAACCTGCTTGTTTGGTCTCCCCAAACAAATTAGTATTTGGTCAGGCCCACTGTCAAATTAAGACTTTTAACTCTGCTTGGTGAGACTTTATGAAAGCCACAATTTCCAAGTGCTAATTATATCCACTCATGGGTTTTGCATCTACAGATACATTAACCCAATGGCAGCACTGCAAAGGAAAAAACCGACAGGCATGAAAAAAGAAATCATAGACTTTCAGGTGGTATGGCTTTTGTTTTGACAAAATATGTGTTGTTTTGCTCACCAGTAGTGTTTTAATTTATTTTCTTTTGCATAAAAGTCCCTTTGTAGTCTCCATGGCAGGCATCATGGATAAGAGTACCAAGCGCCACTTGCAGAATACTTGCACCGATTCTTAGATAGATAAAAAAACTGATCCCAGTATGTCAGAAGAATGAATGAGTTGAATGAATAAACACACAAAAGAAATAAAAGCTATAGTAGACATAACATTTTGTGCAGACAAATTCTACAGTGTTTAGTACCTAGTATAACAGTGGTTTTGCCGTGGAGTTGTATTACAGGTCTTTTAATAGATAAATAAATGATAATTTTGCCCATCCACAACCAAATGCTTTTAATAAATAATGCCAACTAGAAGGAAGTGTCTTTCATGAATAGTCAAAATCACTGATTTCTTACTATTTCATTAACAAGAAAAATAGTGAACCCCACCTCCAGATAAAACCTTGCAGGTAAAATACTAATTATTGCAGTTGATTAAGGATGACCATAGTCAGTGATGGAAAGAAAACTGTATCCTTAATCAGAGTCATTGATAAAGTTTTGACTAAAGATCAAATAATTCTGAAGCTTGTGCTATTTATATACAAGGAAAAGAAAACCACTACCATGTCATTCAGTACTGTGTGAATACGTGAATGGACTGCTGGGTTTTTGGATTTTTCTTGCCTCACCTGACAGGTAATTAACCTGAACCACGATGAGCCCTCTGCTCATAATACACTTCTTGTATCAAGCAGAAGTGGAGTACCTCCTTTGGCTCTCCTAGCAGTGCTGACAGGCTGAAGGCACAGGAAGTAGGCAGTCCCACACTATATGAGGAGATACGGAAGCTTGGAAGGCTCAAGTGTCTTACCCAAAAACTACAGAAATTTTTTAAAACAGCAAACTTTGGGTATTCTACATTTGAAGGCAATACTTTTTAAACTCTTCCTTTCTAAAAATAAATAGACTTCTAACTTTTTCCAAGAGGATTTGCAGAGAAATGATAAATGTTTGAGGAGATGGAAATGCTAATCACCCTGATTTAATCATTGCATATTGTGCGTATTGAAGTAACACACTGTATGCTATAAATATGGTAAGTATCATTTGTCAATTAAAAAGAAAAAGATCACTAGCTAATATTGCCTTGCATGATTTTATAGTTTTATACATAATAATATACTGAAAATAACCTTGTACACTTGTTATTTCTTTTGCTCCAAATTGTATTTGTGAGATTTGTTTCTGTGCTGACTCAAGTAGCTCTAGTTAATTCATTTTACTTCATCAGTTTTGTGAATAGGTAGTGGGTGTTTTGTTTGTAATTGTTCATCATAGAATTATGTATATTACTTTACAATCTTTTTAGATGTCTTCCTGAGAAGTATGACAGTTTCTGTGGATATATTCCCAGGACCACAGTTTCAGGGTAAAAGGTAAGCAGATCTTTAATATTACTAGCCATTGCCAATGTAGCAGGTCCTTTAAATGAAAAGGTTCATAGTTTTTAGTCCCAATGATGTAACTTTTAAACCTTTTAAAAACTTGAGCAACTCATCTCAAGTGCTACCTTATCCTGTTACTTCTGAGAAAAGCTGGATACTGCACTCTGAAGGACAAGGCTTGTTATTAGGTGCTTAAGAACAGGGTAGAAAAAGTGAAAGTGCAGTCAGACATGAAGTCAGAGCCAGCTCCGCACTCTGGCAGACTCAATCTTCCCACTCATATGAATGAACTACAATCGATTCAAATGCTAACACCTTGGTTTAGGTCCTTTGAGATTGGTCCTTCACCAAGACCAGCTCAAAATGGCTCATGCCACCTGGTTCAATGCTACCAGTGCCTGACGTGTACACACATAAAGTGAGGCTCTTCTCCATAAACCATTCTAATGTAACTGGATGCAAGTTCTTTGGTGTCTTTTGGGGTTGGATCAAGAGCCTTCCAATCTTCCAAATTTTCTCACATAGCATGGGACTACCTACTTCCTGTTCCTCCAGGTTGTCAGCACTGCTAGGAGATCCAAAGGGGGTACTGCACTTCTGCTTGAGATAAGATGTGTATTACGAGCAAAGGGCTCATAGGGGTTCAGGTTAATTACCTGTCAGTTGAGGCAGGAAGAATCAAAAAACCCAGGGAGATGCAGGTCACTGAAAGAAATGGATGCTGCATCTTAAGGGGTTCTCACTGCAATGACTTACAGGAAAGGGGTGATCTGAGACAGAAGCCTCTGGATTCTTGCCTGGATGTGTTCATAGACTCTCCTTGGCTACTAAGCTTATCATCCTAAAATAAAGTGCTTCAGTGTCTGGCCTGTTAGCAGCTTAAATGGAGCTCCTCTGTTCTGTAGCTTGGTTTCCAGAGACCACATCACCATCAGAAAGCCGCATTTCTTGGCAATGGGAAGTTTCCAAGTGAACTGAACTGGCTCAATGTCTTTGGCTCAATGTCTTGGGGAATTGGTTTTAAGCTCCAGAAATGGTTCTACTTGTTTGTTTTCTGCTAAGAGAACTGACATCCATCGTCGGCTTTGGGTGTTTTGTTTTTTTAAGCACTATTAATACTGGCCAATTCCCCAGACATTTGGAAAACCATAATTCTGACCATATCAACACACAACACATGTACCTCTCATGAATGTGCATACTTGTCTTGTTTGGTTCAGGGCGGTAGAGTAGACTGGCTCCATGAATGAAAATGTCGCCCAAATCTTCTCCTAACTCAATCAACTTACTTCTTTAACTCTCTAAAATTACCTGAGGTCACTCAGCAAAGGCATTTGGTTTTGAAAGTTTCCATCAGCATTCAGAAAAATAACAAACCTTATTTCAGTGACTGAGCCTTTAGGAAAAGGGCAAAGGACACTGCCAAATTCTGATACATTCCTGGGTTTCTATTGTCTCCTACAGACAGACAGCAGACAGACAGACTCATCCTGTAGGAATATTTCAGCATTTGGAACAACCTTGTAGCTGGTAGAAGGCAGCATTCAATCTGTTGCAAAATTCCACATACTTTGGATATTGCATTTGTTTTACAAAATAGAGATTTGTCAGGCCGGGGATGTAGCTCAGTGGCACAGCACCTGCCTGGCAAGTGCAAGGTCCTGAGTTTGATTCCCTGTACAAAAAAAAAATCATGCATAAAATAGAGATTTGTGAATTAAATGAAAAAAGATCAGCTTGAAAAAAAGAACAAAAGGGAGGCCACCCAAGATTATTGCTTAAACAAATGTTGTCACCCTTTTATTACTTTGAGTGTTTCTTTGTATTTAAAATATTTAGCATTTGGGTATGTAGACTTTTCAGAAGATCATGAAGCACATTAGAAGTATTAGAAATCTTATTAATGATTATTTCTTGCCAAGAATATGCCAGTACTCACACAGATGCATAAAGCATTCCTAAGAGGCAATTACCATTTGTGGCAAGAATTATTAGCCCTATTTTATGGCTGGTAAAAATGAAACCTAAAGATGCTAAGCAATTTGCTCAATCCATACAACGGCTGTGACATAGGCAAAGCAAAGTGAAGAGTTGAAACAATTATCTGGACAACTCAAGCCAATAAAAGCAAGTGATTGAGAGTGAAGTTCTTCTCCCATCCCCCTACATTAGCCAGATCATTCTCTGCATTGATTAAATTCTCTGCATAATTGTTTTAATGCCCCCTGCAAGCCCCTGTTGTCCCTCACCTGAACTATAGCAACAGCTCCTAACCCATCTGTCTTCTTGTCACCCCCATTCACCCTTTACCCCAGAATTCAAACAAAGCCTGAATATACTATTTTCTTCTTCACATGCTCATAGTCAACAGCAAGCAAACCCACCCCCCTTTTCATAAATTTAAAAAGAAAAGAACTCCTGCTGTATGGCATTTAGACTTTCCATCATCTATTCTAACCAGCCTCATCTACTTTTCTTTCCACTAATTTTTATGGCATATGTTTGCAATACATAATAATTGTCATCACCTTAGGGAACTGGTCTATACACATACAGTATCTTCATCATTTTTACTTCCGCTTACCCTCCCTGTCCTCTGCTCTTCCTCTATCCCAGACTGCCTTCCCATTTCCATAGTTAGACTTGTCTCTTTTGACATTCTCCCCTATTTCATTCCTTCAATGAATAAAAATATCTTTTCTCTGTGTTCCATTAATCAATATCAATCTTACCCTTCCAGGCTGAGTTGGAATAGTAGCACTTTTAGCATTCTTCCTTTGGCTCCTGTAGTCAGATTGGAGCATAGGCTTTTCACTTACTCAAGATATCCCTTAAAGTTCCCTATCTGCTATGTAGATAATTTTGTTTGTTTACATTTCTGTTCTTGCTCCTTTTCTCTTTTTTGTTCCAGTAGCGGGAATCGAACTCAACCTTGCGCTTGCCAGGCCCGTGCTGTGCCACTGAGCTAAATCCCCAGCCCCCTTTGCTCCTCTTCTGATTCACCTCCTGAGGCTGTAAAGTCCTGGCAGGCAAAGAAAATGTTGCATTCATCTCAGTGTTTCATACACATTCTGATGGCTAGTGTAAGTGCATAGAAAGTACGAAACATATAAAAACCACATACAGAGACAGAACCAAAGAGAGAGACACACAAATCAGAATAACCAAGCTTCTCAAGTCATTAGAACCTACTTCATTCTGGAATCTGAAAACTGTTTTAATGAATAAAATACTTACTTGAATGAATAAAATACCTATTTTGTTGCCCTTAGTCCCAAAGGGAAAATATATTCTGTAAGCTATATAATAAATTTTATGATATCTGTCCATTCTCAACTGATTTATTTACTTAGTGGATACTATTTCCTATTGATCAGATCTCTACATCTGTATGGAACTACACTTAGACTTACTTTGGAGAAAGGTACTTAGAAGTTACTATCAAAGAGTATTTCACAATTGGATCTGCACTTATAAGCACACTATTAAAATATGCTTTAATGTGACCAGAGCATTTTCAAACATCTGGCATATTCATCTGAAAAAATAATTAGTTTTCAATAAAAGTTGCTTTTTATTACTCAGAAAAAGTTCTCCAGTGACTTTTAAGGATCTGCCAAGTAAAATTTCAAAATGAAAAGAGAGTATCCCTGCTGGCCGGTGGCCAAGTGGAATGAAAGACAAACACGCCGATTTGTGCCAACTCTGAGACACGCTTTGCCCAGGCAACATGGGGAAGTACCCGCCTGGGTTTAATGTTACAGAAACCCACCCAGCGTGCTCTCCGGCCCTACAGAAAACTGTCTGTTGGGCCTGTGCTCTATGGACTGTGCCAGTTTTATCCCCTCTCTTCTTGCAGACAGAAAATGAAAGTGGGTTCAGGAGACTGCAGAGATTCCCTTATCAAGAAGCCAGTCCCAGGGAAGGCTAAAGCTTAGAGAGCTGTTGCTAAATAGTCTAACAAAAGGGGAAAAAAACTTCAAAGTAAACCTGAGGATGTCATGCAAGCAGCTCTTCTCTGAATGAGAATCATATGCTGCTACTGCTCTTAGCTGGTTACGCACTGCCAGGGGATGACCTAGTTTTTCTCTCTGAGTATCCTCTGGTAAGCCTTTCGAGGTTTCAATTCTGCAACATCTTCCCTGTTCCAGGGGCTCTGAAGTGCTCTTCTACCAAAACCAGCAACACCAGCAATTACCCAAAACATCAAAATACAACCTCTTTTTAGAGGACTCGGTTGATCCTTGAATCAAAATAGTGATGAGTGACTGCAATGCAAACATTAGCCTTCAGACACTACGAGGCTATTAAAATGCTAGCAAGTCTCCATGCACGTTTTCTTTGATACCAAAAGCTGTCCCCTGCTGAAACAAGGTGAGAGACTGAGTGTTCCAAAGCGAGCCTAGTGCTAAGGCCAGAAAACCTACAGAACGGAAGACCCAGATACTGGCATTGAAGTCCATGTTTTGCTGTATTTTGCTCAATGTGATCTTGAGCACGTCCCATGCTCCTTCATTTATTTATTTACTGGCTTATGAAGCGGGAAAGAGAATACCAATCTCAGAACACAGTCATGAGAAGCAATGGGACTCTGTTTTGTAAACTGTAAAGTGCTGCATCATTATTGATCCCCTCCCCCCTTTCTTCATTAATCTTTGCTTCCAAAAATTCTAATGTAGAACCTGATTTCCCATTTAAGAGGCTGCAATTTAGCATTCGTAGTCATTTGGGTCAGAAGCAATCATTTCTCCAGAGTGCTATGGTGGAAGCACAAAATGCACAATTGGTAATCGAGGCTGATTTGGGAACTCTGACCTGCTCCCCCAGGGCTTAAAGGGTCCCTTTTATGGTTCTGTTTGTCTACTACTATATTTTATTGCTAAATGGATCCTGAACTTTGCTAAATATTTGTGTTTGAAGTTGAGGTCAAAATAGCTCAATTTTTATAGGATGGAGTTAATAAAATGAGGTGAAAAAGATTATCTCTCCATCCCAATAAACTATTAGCAGTTAGGTAATTCCAGCCAGATAAGTTCTAAAAGAAAGGAGCAGAACACTATTACTTATACTTAAATAAGGTCAATGCGTATAAGTCATCATTATTAATTTTAAATAAATACATAAACAAGTCCCTTGACCTGATTGTAAAGCATTATCCCTGCTTTTCACTACTGGCTTACCATATCTTTTTGCAGGGGGACACCACACTGGGGGCTTAAACTGTACGTCTTGGGGTACCCTAACAGTGATAAACTCTGGACTTCCAGGGAGGACCACATGTGCCTTTGCGTGAGCCCTGGCTATCATGATACCACCTCAGCTGGGAAAGTTTTTGGTACAGCTGCCAAAATATGGACAGAGCTGTGGGATGCCTAAATTGATACTCAGGCCAGGTTAAAGAAAAAGCTTCACACAGAAACTTAAGGAGGAAGTCAGCTGGTTTTCTCAGCTAAATCTTTGGGATTGATGGGATTTGTTTTAACTAGCTAAATCCAGGACTCCTAAAAGACATATTGAAAATCAATACTGCAGATTGGTCTCCCTCTGCCCAAGCAGGTCCAATTGATACTGATTGGACTCCAAAGATGATTTGACTAAGAGACAAAGGGATGCGCTGCAGAAGAGCTAATACTACACAGATGTCCTGGGACTGCTCTCATTCAAAGCCTGCCTCACAAGTTTGGCCCTGGGCTGGAATTCTGAATGCTTGACTGGGAAACAGTTCCGTACACTGATAACAAACTTGCCCTAAGAGGTAAGGCTGTTTTGTCCACCTTGGGATCTGAAAATGGGCTTTCTTTCTGGGAATCTGAAATTTTGGCAGTTGCTGGTCAGACTGGGCCTATGTAACCACACCCTAGTAGAAACCTTGGGTATTAAGTCTCAAATGGGTTTCCCAGGGCAGAAACATTTCAGCACTTTAGCAACTTCTGGGTAAGCCGGGCTCTGTTGCCCCTCAAGGCAGGGAGAAAAAGGAAACCTGTAATTGGATTTGTCCAGTCTCTGCCTGATGTGCCTTGTCCTCTACTGATTTGGTTATGTCCCTTTATTTTTTGTTATGGCTTATGTCTTGATGCCCCCCCAAACCTCATGCAGTCATGGGGAGGGCTTCTAGAGTTTATGGTTGATTCATGGGTGTGAGTGCTACACCCCGCCACAGGTAGTTTGCATATAATATAAGGGAGGGAAAGAGGCTGTTTGCTGCTGCCTCCTCCCCTTGTGCTTTTGTTGCTTTTGCTGTCTTCCGCTGCCATGAACAGTTGCCCTCTGCCTTGGAGCCAGCTGATTATGGACTGAAACCTCCACCAACTGTGAGCTAAATAAGCCTTTCCTTCCTTAATTCTGGGTGTTGGGTATTTTGTCTCAGCAATAAGAGAAAAGTAACCAAGACATTGTTCTATCATTGTGTCTCTGTAATAAAGTTGGCTGAGCTTGACTATATGTTAAATCCTGTAAGTCCTTCTTGCAGATCAATAAATTATCAGTGGTTTTGGATGTCCCTGAAACAATCCCTGTGCAAACTTTACTGAGAACAATTGGCATATTCCCCTTCAGGCAGTATATGTTTCATATATAAAATACATCCAAAAATAGAAAATCATTCTGACTCCCTGCTAGCTCTTCAATATAGTCTAAAGGACACCCTTGGATTTTAAGAAGCCAGGAATGCAGACTAAAGTGGTCCAGCTAGTCTATCCACAAAGGTCTCAATAATTACAAGCAAAATAAGTCCGAGTTATTTGTGTTTTTACAACTAGTTGACTTTGGTGGAAAAAAATCAATTAGAGATGACAGGTGTCTATAGACAAATCCTCTGAAATATCACAAAGACAGAAAGAAATATACAAGTGCAATAAATGATGATTTGTATTGAATAAGGAAAAACCTGTGAAAGAAGAAAATAGGAAAAGGAAATCATGTACTGAAAGTGTATTAAAGAAGAATTCTGACAGAGAAGTAAAACTTCTCTGCAGGCACTCACCATTATTTGCTGAGCTCAGTCATCTTGGGACCTGAGTTCCATTTCTGCTTGCCCAGGAGGTCAGAAGGAATGTCCTTTACAACAGTGTGTTAAATACTTGAAGTTCTCCTAGAGGCCACTGGAGTCTGCTTTAATTCCATGCTTTATGGAAGAGGGGATGGTCTTCTATTGGAGTATGATCTTCCAGACCCAGAACCTGTACCCATAAATCCTCACAAGAGAGCCTCAGAACTCCTTCTTCCTCCAGGAAACCATACTGGATGGAGGACAATATCTGGGTGGAAGAGCTGACCTGCTGTGACCATGTGGGGGTAACAGTGCTCCTAAGTTCCCCAGAGTAGGCTTTGGAACTGGCTTCCCTATCCTTCACCCCACTTTTGAGGGATTCTCCTGGGACTGATGGGGTCATGCTTGAGTGGCTGGAGTGGTTTCCTTCAGGTCTTTGACCTTCTAAGGGTTTGTCATGCCGACCTTAAATTCAGCAATTGGAGCGGGCTGATGTCTCCTTCTGACTCAAGCTTCTTCCTGTGCCTGATGCTGTCTCTTTCTCTACTTCACGGAAAACTACCACGGTGTCTAACCATTAACCGGGGCCAGAATTATGACACTTAGCAGTGACCTGCTGGATACAAAACTTGGCTACCAGTAACAATAACCGAGTTTTATATGCTGTGCTAATTACTGCCATTGCTGTTGCCTCTCTGACTCCCATTGCTGTTCCATTGTCACTATACAGCCTGGTCTTAGTAGCTTCACCATTGTTCCCCAAACAACGCAGTCATTGTGTACTGCAAACCTGTACTAATAAATATTTTAAAAAACAAAAAATAAAGGACAACAAAGAAAGGACCCAAACAGTAGCTTTACCCCTGTTCCAACTTTAATGGAACATCTTACTCTCGAACTTTGTACACAGGAGAAAGATGATCTTCTCTCCCTGGGTGTAGTTAGTAAGGTTTGGAGAACTGTCTTCAAATCTAGGTGGCATCACTTGTCAATTTTGTGGACTTCATCAGACCATTAAATATCTCTATTACTCAGGTCCTTCATTTGTAAAACCAGATAGTAAAACCGCTCAGGGAAGTTTGTTAGAAAGTTAAGGACAATATAGGTAAAGCACGTGGCCTAATAAATTACTCATCAAATACTGTCAGTAAACAAGAGTGGCTGTCAATAAAAAGCTATGTGGGTAATGTTATTATCTTTCTAAAAATTTTACATTGTCACTCACATAATGAAGATGCGAATTATGGAATCATTCTGAGATGTGGTGACAGTGTAAGTGAAACTCGTGCTCCCAGCGAAGGAGCAAAGCAGAGGATCTTGGGTCATTAGATACCACATATAAAACTGGGGTTCATGTGTTACCATGGTCTAGCTGTGGGAAGACTTTAGTTATGAAGCTGGCTAAAGAGCAGAAGCGCAGAGCCCTCACTAACAAAACGACCCTCCTTAAATGTTATACTGGATGATACTGTGAATGCAAAAGCACATGAAAATCATGAGCAGTTGGGATATTTTCATTTGCTTCTGTCCATATTCCAGGATGATTTCCAGTGAGTGTTTTGTTTGCTAGAAATAAGGCACGAGGAAGTGGCCAACCTTGGTAGGGACTTGCTCCACCTTATCAGGCATATGCTTGGCAATTAGCACAACTGTATAATTAACACAAGAAACGCTGCCCCGTTTTCATGCCTCAACCACCATCACCAAAAAGGAAAGTTATCACACATGAATGCAATTTTGGTTACAAAATAACAAAGGACAGGTGACAGACCCAGCAGGAAGGCCTCTTTTTCATTTTCCTGTGGCCACAAATCAGACATTTTGGGCTCACAGCAGGACAGGCTCCACTGGCAGTAATTGGCACCATCTGTAGCTGTCAGAGCACTGGCTGGCATTCCAGCATTTCATCTTCCAGTCAAGGCATTCATCACTAGTCCAAAACTCAGCCAGCTGACACTGAAAGATTAACTTGCATTGATTTGCTTGGCTAAACTCGCCTGAGCTTCAGTTGCTACTGAGCATTCCTGTTTAATAGCCATCCTCACCTATCACAAGATGTTTACAAGGTGATTGTCTACTCGGCCTTTTAACTCCCCATCTTCTGTGTAATGTATGCTCAATAATTAGACTTTGAGAAAAGGTGAATTAAAATAGAGCAAAGTGAGCACTCTATGTGATCTCCGCCAGATCCCCACAAACGCCAGGCCTTGGGGCTATAATTAGAAAGTTAGCTCCCTTATCTCTCAGTTGCATTCAAGTCCTCTTTGTCACAGTGTTTGTAGGTGATAGAGATGCTTCTACCTGCACTTTTGCCAGATGACATTAGGGGGTCAATTGTCTCGGGGGTAACTCCCAGGGCATGAGCTTGGCCTGCCTGCTGCCCTTCGACTGCCATGCTAGGAATACTTCTTGGCCTCCAGCCCTGGGCCAGGCCCAGCACTCCGCATGGGGCTATGGAGAGGCGTAAGCCACAGGCCTTCTCAAACACTCACTGAGTGGCAGTGTGGAAAAGCACATTAATCAGCAATTGCAGGGCATGGTGTTGCCTGACAGGTAGAAGATTGACTGTAGCTCTATACTCATGAAGCTGGAGCACCTATCCCGGCCAGAAGGCAGGTCCAGGCAGGTACTAGTTGTGCAGTAA
Source organism: Chinchilla lanigera (assembly GCF_000276665.1). NCBI lineage: Eukaryota > Metazoa > Chordata > Mammalia > Rodentia > Chinchillidae > Chinchilla > Chinchilla lanigera. The sequence goes on along the minus strand of NW_004955498.1, from coordinate 1,237,664 downwards.
AGGTTCAAGAAGACCCAAAAAGACAGAGAACTGAAAGAAGGGACGTGGGCCTATGCCTAGGGAAATGGTGCCTGGAGAGAAGGGGAAGGCGCTTGAGGCCTCTGCACTAAATCTAAGGAGTTTGCATTTCATGTGCAAGTGTTGGACAATCATTAGAAGAATATTGACAGGGGATTGACATACACAGACTTGCAGTAGTACAGAGAATGATACAGGAAGTAGAGAAACAAGTTAGAAAGTAATCGTAGCCTCGTTTCAGCAGCAGGCGTGCAGGGAGAGGCCACCTTGACATGCTGTGCAGATTGACCGAAAGAACAGTAGTCAGAGTGCCTCACTGAAGGCGCTGCAGGCAGAAAGCCCACGCTGTGTCTCAGCCTGGGTGCTGGTAACCTGTTCTTTAGGTAGGGACATAAGGCAAATGAGTCCGTGTGACCCCAATCAGCAGAAGGCCAGCTACTTCGACCACCACACTCACTCACCAGGACATCCTAGTTACTTACTGTACGAAGTCTTGGTCTTCTCTTTCTAAACCTCACTTTCTGTGATTTCTCTGACTTCAAAGCTGTCATTCCATGGCCTTGCCACCAGTCCTTCGGGTTGAAGCTTAGCACCTAGCACACACTAAAATATTAATCAGCTACGGACTGAATTCTCCCCCAAAAGACATGAGAAGTCCTAACCTCCAGCACCTGGGAATATGACCACAATTGAGAATGGAACCATTAAACATATGATGACTGATGTGAAGCTGAGGTTATACTGAAGTAGAACAGACTTTTAATCCAGTATGACTAGTGTCCTACAAAGCAGAATATCCAGACACAGCACACACAGGAGACATATCATCACCAATGACAGAGGTGGAGACTCAAGTGCCGCAGCTGCAAACAAGCAGCACCAGGGCCTACCAATTTTTCTTCTGGGAGAAGTAGAGGAGGCTCCTCCCACAGGGGCTTCAGAGGGATTATGGCTGGGCCAGCCCAAAGACTCCGGACTTCCAACCTGCAGAAATGTGTGGTAATACATTCCTATTATTTAAGCCACCTGCTTCTTTGGTACTTTGTCACAGCAGCCCCAGCAAACTTCTGAGTCAAAACAACTCAAATCATGCTTCCTCTAGATGCTTCCTCTGTTTCCTCGGTCTGAGCTTCTTCATCCTAAGAAATCGGAGAACACTCACCTCATAGTCCTTTGCTCCACTTCACTGCTGGCCCTAGCTTGATGGTGCCATCTTACTGACAGACTGACAGACAATCTATCCAGTGGGACAATACTACCAACTACTTCCGCTTATCAAGTGACTCCATGCACTAAGCTAAGCACTGACTCGTATCATTCTGTGTTCTCTTTCCAGTGACTTTTAAAGGCATTGGTTGTAATTGAGACACAATACCACCACAAGGCAGGGCCTAATATTACATCAATTTTACAAGCAAGGAAACTGAGGCTCAGAGAACGACTTTGCCTGATGTCACATGACAAATAAGCTGTAAAGTGAGATGAGTTCTACTCCAAAGTATGTGTTCTTTACCAAGATGCTTGAGATTTTTTTAGCTTTGCCCAATTTCGTTCAGTTTTATGTTGCTTTGCATAAAAGTTTCCTTCATATCTTGGAATGTCTTGTTTTGATTGTGAAATGCACACTCAGAAAAAAGTTGTCCTGCACCTGGTCAGATAAATTCTCTACGCATAGATAACATGCTTAAGCCTATACAGGCAGGAGGCAGTTAGACATGTAGTAAACCCTGGCGGATTGGAATCAACCCAGCCTCTTGAGACAAGAAAAGTATTCCAGGGTGCAGAGGGAGGTAAAATATTACTGGGATATAGATATAGATATTCAATAGACATATATCTGTCTTTTTTCCTTCTGAACATACTTGAAAACATACATTTCAAAGGAATGATACTAAATCCATTTCAGAAAAAAAAAACCACAACTCTCAGGACTTGCCTTGGAAAGCAAAGCAAGTGATAAATTGCAAGTCTCACTTAAATTGCCACCCTCTTACTTGACAATGTAAATAAAATGTTCTGTGAATGAAGATATAGACGACAGAATAGCATGACAAATATCTGTCTATATAGTTATTATCAAAATACTACTAACAAATATGCTTCTGCCATCTTTTCAGGAGTAACTGATGGCAATTTTAGTGTTTAATTTTGTATATGAGATAAGAAGCACAGAAGAATAACACGTGTGTTGCTCTTTCAACCACCGCCGCCATTGTTACTCATAATGCACATTTATGGACTATCCACCATAAGTACTGATAAGCCCAAAGGAGGTAAATCAAGAAAGAACTGGTAAGATGTACAGGCAAAGGGCTGAATATACTTATGTGTATGCATAAATGGTTGATGAAAGAAAGGAGAGAGGAGGGGAGGAAGGGAGGGAGGGAGAAAGAGAAAGAAGGAAGAAGGGAGAGGAAAGGAAAGGAAAGGAAAGGAAAGGAAAGGAAAGGAAAGGAAAGGAAAGGAAAGGAAAGGAAAGGAAAAACAAAAAGTAGAAGGAAATTAGGCACCTGCCTATCTTTACTTTCCAGAACTGCTGCAAACTCACCATGGGCACTGTTCTGGGTGCTAATAAAAAAATGAGTTGGTATCACTTTAACTGTGTTTGTTTTTGTTTTGTTTTTAATCTTCCTTTATACATTCTTTGTTTTAAATAGTATTTTTTTATCCCTGAGTACTCAAAGTCTCAATTGCCCAGTGGTCATAGTCAAGTCAAAGGCACTGTAAACAATTCTTTGGAGACAGCCTTTAAAAACACAGTTGGCTGGTTAATCCATTCATTCCTTCAAGCCTGACTGTGCACCTCTCCTCTGTACAGGTCTTGCCAGTGCCAGAAGCACATAAGTAGAGTTAGTAGAAACATATTTATATGTACAGAAACACACCCCGATTCCATACAGAGAAAGCAAAAAAGGCTTTAGGTTTTCCAAAAAACAAATTTATATCTGATGGCTAATGGTAACACTTTACATTTATATAAACAAGTTGTACTTTTCAAAGCATTTTACCTCACCGATTCATATGCTGGAGCAGCGAGGTAGGAAGTGAAGGTGTTGGTATCTCTTGCTTGAGGATAAAGAACATGTAGCTCTAGGGTTAAGTACCTCATCAAAGTTCTACTGATTGTAAATACAAGGACGCAGCCTTAAATGTATGCTCCTATTCTTAGACCTACCACTTTTCCCAGTTCTTCTCATTACTTCACTTCATTTTGTAATTATCTCTCTACAGGAAACAATGATCTTACGCCCATTTTATGGCATCGGAGGCAACCTGAGAATAGAAGACTTGATGAGGATCCATGATTATGTTTTCTTCAAAAGCCTCAGAGGACAGGGCAACACGATCTCTCTCCAAATAAATTCAGTTTTCTTTTACATAACTCTCTAGTTTATTCAGACATAGAGACTCACTAAAATAATATGCCTTTTAAATGCCTGGTAATGCTAGCCTTTCTTTGTTGATGCTACCGAAGGTTGGTGCATGTCCCCTTACATAATAGGAGGTGCTGCTAAGAAAGACCTGTAACTCATACTATGTTAAATGATCTAAAGGACTGTGCCATTGAAAGGAATCCTCTACTCAGAAGAGGATATGCTGTGATTACATTATTGGGTCCAGAGAGTATTAGAAATGATTGTCTACCCCTCGTTCTTTCTCTTGTTTTTCACTGCTGCCACAGCCATCAGCACTGCCACTCTCGGGCAGAGAAATGGCTTGGGTCAATTGTAGGGAGTAGTCTCTACAATAGCAGATGAATGAGGACTAGCAACCATAAATACTGAGAATCCTACAGGGGAAAATCAAGAAAGAATTGTAAGACTGCCTACTGATGCCATGGCCCCTCTGTCACTCACTTCCAGGCAGACTGGCTCTTTCCTGTCTTTTGAATGCACCTGGCAAGATCCCTCCTTGAGGGGCCTTTTGGTGGCCACCCCCTTTACAGTGAATGACCATCTGTTGGGTTGCAGTGCACATGGCAACTTCCCAGTGATGCCCTGCCTCAACATTGCCCCTAAGCTACATGCTGAAAATCCTCTCTTCTGCTTTGCTTCTACTAACTTCAGGCAATATCCCAAAACATAAAAAGTGTCTAATTCAGTGGCACTAGGTACATTCACAAAGTTGTGTGATTATCACTATTGTCCAGTTCCAGAACTTTTTAATTATATCACAGGAGAGTCCGACCTAGTAAATTATTAGTCTCCATTTCCTTCTGCTAACCCCTGTAACATCCATGTTACAGCACTTCATTTCTTTTTGTGACTGAATAATTTATAGTTCTACTGTATAGATAGACCACATTTCATGCATCTATTCTTCCACTGATGGAGACTTGGGATATTGTCACTTTTAGCTATTATGAATAATGCTGGCATGAACATCTGTGTACAAGTTTCTGTGAGGACATATATTTTCAGTTTGCTTGGATGTATATTGAGGAGAAAGACAGTTGAGTCATATGGTGTCTTTAACTATTTGTAGAACTATGAGCCTATTTTCCCTCTCAACATACCATGTTCCTTGTCTGTCTCCTTTCTCTAAAATATAAGTTCCACAAGGGCAAGAATTTGTTTTATTTCATGATTTCCCAGGTCAAAATAGTGTCTGGCACACAGGAGTAGCCAGTGACTATTTGTGATTGAAAGAAGGGAGAGGTTGATCTCAGCACGCAGTGTGGAGCAGGAAGGGATGAACAGGAGGGAGTGATGTCCAAGAGAGAGGTTCCCTGTACTTAGCAATCCTGCCCTGCATTCAATTCCATTGCCAAAAAAGATTATAGCAAAGCCATTCACAGTGACCTCGGAAAAGCACCAGCTTGCCACGCTACACACCATGGTAAAATACACATAGAATCAGTAAAGGCTAACTCTTCTCTCCAAAAGACCGATCATTCAGCTAGGAATAAGAAATTAAGAAAGGGAAGAAATTCACCTTAACCAACTGGAATTCTGATTCTATAGAAAAAGATCTGTTTCAAATGAAATTGAATGGTCAGAAGTTTGCCTTTTTGACACTTCCCTGGGGACGTTAGGAGTGGTCCAGAAATACATTAATTGCAGCTGTGTTTCTAAGGGGAAAATGAAACAACTTCAATGTTCGTCAATGTGGGGTTAATGCAATAAACAGTGCATTATATAGCAAGGAAGTCTGAAGCTGTTCAAAGGACCAGGTTATAGCTAACAGAGTCCCACAATAGGTAGCTAACTGAAAAAAAGCAACCACTTCTGTAAAAATGACCTATGCAAAATATCATCACGCATTTTGTTATGGACACACACATAAACAGAGAAGGAGAAGAGAGAGACAGAGAGAAGAAAAAAAGACAAGGAAGAGGAGGAGGAGGGGAGGAAGAAGAAGAGAAGGAAGAGGAAGAGAGAGGGAAAAAGGAGAAATAATATCTGAAAGGCCTCAAATTCATTGCAGTTTTTATCTATAAGAGCAGAAAGGAAAATATTTCAGGCAGAAATAAAGGGTACCTAGGGCCTCTCCATAATGTCCATGTTTAAGAATAGTGTCTTCATGTATTCCTTGTGTAATCAAAATACTTTTAAATGTATAGGGTCATCATTTCTTGTGGGGAGATCAGAAAAGACGACTGTAGTCAAACTTTTGGGCCTCTAGAAAAACCGACTGCAAGGTAGTTGTATTTGAACTTGGCTTCATCCCTGCTGGAATTCTTTATCACCTCATCTTGGACAACTGTTAATGTTGTAAGTTGTGAGGGGTTTTGACTTTAGGAAGATTTGTCTCATACAAGAATACAAACCTTTCACAGGGACATTCTGCTGAAATTCTCGTGATTGCAGCAGCATTAAAAAATAAGCAAAGAAATAACAAACATCATGGCAGAGGTTACTATTTTACCTTGCTCTGTGATATGTGTTGATTCCCCTTGCCCTGAGCCTCAGCTGCCATAGCTTTAAAATGGGAAGAGTGAGACTATGTCGTAACTGTGCTGATAAGGAGTTAGTGATATGAGTATGCTTTGAAAAGTATCAATGCATTTCATCTTGTAATCAAAGGATGTGCATTGCAAAAGACTATTAGATCCACGCAATATTCTAAAATCCACGTGAAATGTGTAAGATAAAAGTGACCCACAAAGAGCTTTAGTGGTAAGACCTGGACATTTCAATGGCTTGGGGATTTTACCCAGAAGATGAGCCCCTGAAGCAGTGAGATAGCCCTTTTTTGCATCTTAGTTCCTAGGAAGCCAGTTAAACAGTTTTGTGCCTAGGTTATCGACCACTGATTCCATTCATTTTGTATTCCAAGTCTATCTGTAGAATGCTACTAACCACAATTAACACCTCATAGTTCTCTTTGAGATGCCCTTATGGTCATGAGTTGATCACTGACTGTTAGTAACCTTATTGTATTACAGCCATAATAGACGCTGTTCATTCTAAAGATGCTGCACGATTTCCACACGCATAATGTTGTGTAGTCACCCCACCATCATTTAATCTGTCTGAATGGAATGAGTCTGGCATTATATTTGAATTAAACTCAAATGTGCTGAAGCAACAAAAATAAACATGATGACTGATCATACCCTACTTCAGCCTTGAATTTCAGAGATTTCTATCTAAAAACTAAGTGTCCTAAAGTCAATCTACAAAGTAAAAATGAATGCAAATAGTAGCCTAAACGGGTAGATAATGTCTGAAGGAGGATACTTTGAATAATTAGGGGGCTAATTCATTATATATAAAGAGGTATACACTGGGTCTTACATTAAAGAATTGTGGTCTGTATGTTTTATCTTCCTGGCTACCACAGTGATTAATCAAAAGTTTACATATTTGTTCAATCCAGCTACAATGTGTCAACAACTGCAGTTAAATGCATCATAGAAATGGAATGCTCTTGCAGGAGGTTTCATTAAGTCTAACATGATTTACAGAACTTAAAACACATTGCTGGGAGATTTGTATGCCACTGCAGCAAGTACTCTAGGGATGTCCTGACCCACTTGAAATTGTTTTAGCTGCACTATTACCTGGGTCACAACTGATAGCAGCATATATCAATTATATTGTAGTCATTTAAAACACGCTTCCCTGCATGTGGTCATCCTAAGATTGACTTCTTTGCATTTTCATACTCTGAGAGAACCATTATAACGGCATTTCTTAAACAGACTAAGATTAACACATTTACCTTGATAGGGCCTCAACAGGATATGCCACTAGGAAATGTAGTCTTTAGGACTACAAATCTCTCTGTCCTGCATTTCTGAGGAGGTCAATTTCTCAGTTCTCTGCCTATATTCTTTTCAAGCTCCTCTATTTGAAAATTTACTATCCCACACTGATTTGGGGACACAGAGTCAATAACTGGGCAACCCTTTTAAGTTTATTCTTACCAATGCAGGGAATAATGGTTGAGATGCCTATCATTCGGCTGGCTGTAAGCAGTCTGGCGACATAGATTATCGAAGTTTTGCTTGTTGGGGAGAATAGAAAGAACTGGAAATTGTACGCTGGACGGTTTTCCTGTGATGTCTACTGCTCATGCTGCAAGATAAAGGAAAACTATGCATCTTTCACTGCGAGGCCAACTTCTCCCACTACTGAAAGAAGGTGCTAGTCCGGGGAGACATGGGCTTTATGAAATCCTAACACCCCAGCTTACAATACGTCATAGAAAAGGACTAAATGCGATGCATTTGTGAGTCCACCACAAAGCCGCACAAGGGTAGCATTCTCCTGCAACTCACCCATGCCCATGCTGACTCTCCACCTTCTTACAGTAAAATCTAGAGACATTCCAAATGGCCTGTAAGGTACTCCTGATCTACTCTTTCCCTATTCCAAATCCAATCAGCCTTTACCCACCTTGCCTCACCTCTTGTCATCCCCCCGGCCCCCGCCACCAATGTTCTGGTGCAGGCTTTCTGGCTTGCTTCCAATGTCTCACACAGCCTTTGCACTTACAAGGCTCTTCCTACACATAACTCCTGGCCCGATTCCTCACCTCCTTCAAGTCTCTGCCCCATAACCATCTGGGAAGAGGCGTTTTCCTGAGCACTGTTTTAGAAGCCAAGCCTCTGAACCCAGCCCGGCCCCAACCCCCTTCTTACTGCAGTGCTTTCAATACATCTCATCAGCAGCCTGCATTTCACATATGTATTCGCTTTTTATCCACCCCCCCAAGGAATGTAAGGGTAAAGAGGGCATCTTCTTGGCTCCTTTGTTACTGTATCCCTAATGCCTAAAAATGTGACTGGCACATAGGAAGTACACGATCAACATCATGGAACTAGTGAATGAAATAAATGTATATGAATGCACAACAGCTCCTCTCTGAATATGAGGAATTTCATCATATATTGAATTACTGATTGTACTCATTCAAAACTATACCTAAAGCTTGTGTTTTCCTCATTTTTAATTGAAGGAGTGATTGGTACTTCCATTTTGACCACTGGTCATCTTTCAGGGGAGGATCCCAAACCAGGAAAATTGTCTGGACACAGGAAAATACACGATGTGATGTTAGAGGTTTATGTTGTCACTGTCCCTAGAAAAAATGACCTCCTTTACTGTCTCAAAAGGAGGAAATTCCAGGCTTTTAAAAATGCTCTGCTTAGCCAAGAGTGGTGGCCCAGGCCTGTAATCCCAGTACTCAAGAGGCTGAGGCAGGAAGACTGCCAGGAGCTCAAGTCCAGCCTTGGCAACACAGTGAGTTGAAAGCCACTCTGCACTATAGAACAAGACGCTGTCTCAAAAAAAAAAAAAAAAAAAAAAACACCAAAACCAGAAAGTTATCTTTTTTTGGGAGGGGTGTCTATATTTCTGAGTTCTTTTTATATTCCAGATATTAGTCATGTCTAAGGGACAGGTCAAAAACATTTTTCCTATTCTGTTGTTTGTCTCTTCACTTCGTTGGCTGTTTCCTTTGCTGTACAAAAGTTTCTTTTTTAAATTTGGTATGATATCATTTGTTGAATCTTTGTGGTATTTCTTGTGCAACTGGGGTTTTGTGCAGAAAGACCTTGCCTATGCCTTTGTCTTCAAAAGTTTTATCTTATCTTCTAGACGAGTGTGTCTGACATTCAGATATTTGATCCGCTTTGATTTTAGTTTAGTATGTGATGAGAGATGAAGGTGTAGATAAAATCCTCTGAATGTGGACAGTCACTTTTCCCAGAACCATTTGTTAAAAAGGTTTTTAAAAATGAATTTAATCATTAAATATAATTTTAGGCATTTGCCCTAAAGCAATTCCCCAGTCATAAAGATTCCTAGTCTTTTTTTTTTTTTTTTTTTTAGAGACAGGGTCTCACTATGCAGTTCAGGCTGGCTTTGAAATCCCTATGACTAGTAGCCCAAGCTGGCCTTGAACTCATAGCAATCCTCCTGCCTCAGCCTCTAGTGTGCTGGAATTACAGGCATAGGCTACTCCCAGCTTCCTAGTCTTGATAAAATATATTCCATACTGCCAAATCCTGGACCATTTTTATAGTGAGATGAACTATTACTAGAATTGAATCCCTGATAACCCAAGCTAACTTTTATAGGCATAGGAGCAGTTATGACTGATGTTTTGAAACTATTGCTTTTATTTCTGTTTATTGCATGTAAATCACAGTAGGGAGATGCCCCTTCCCAATGCCCACAGACTGGGCCTCATTGTTCAGGTGAGCAATCGCCACCACTAACACTACCACCAAAATCCAAATGTGTAGATGGGGTGGAGAGTAACTGAGGAGAGAAAGGCACATGTAAGACCAAATGTCAGAGAGTCCTTGAACTACTAGCACAAGAAGTATTCAGAAGACAAAAGAAAACATAGTTCTCTACCATGAGGCATGTGTCAAATGACAGCAAATGGATCTAGCACACACTACCCTTTAAACAGTAGTAATACATCTACACAACTGATGAAGTGCTTGCATTTAAAGTCATTAATTGGGATAATGGTTTAACTCAATAAAAGGATATATCAGATAAAAAGAAAAGCTGAACAATGTCTTCATTACCATAAAATCTTACAGTTTCTCCACTACACTTTTCAAGGGGAATGGGGAAATGCCTCAGTTTTAACCAAATTTTTATAGTTTTACAGCAGCTGTGGTTATGCATGAATTTCAGAATACATTTACTTGAAAATTCATTATATGAAACATTTATCCCATGAATAAATTAGAGAATCTGAAATACAGTGCAATAAAACTTTTGCTGCTGGAAGAATTTTTATGGGTGAAATAATGTGAAAATTAGTAACATCAAATATGATTCCCCTTAACCCAGACCAGTCCCACACACAATTATTTTGACATGGTCTATGATATATAATAATGTAGATTTTCAAATAATGCTACAGAAAAGACTTGTAACAATTCTTATCAGAATTTAGAAATACATGATGAATCACTGGGTGAGGAAAATGGCCGTTTATCCATTTTACAGAATGATTTTTCCCAGAGCTGAGCTGGATTGAAGACTTTGTTTTGTCTTAGAAAAAAAATTCAATTATGATATATTCAGCAAGGGAAAAACCTATTCTACATAGTAAAAACAGCTTCATTCCCTGTTTACTCAATTGCTCTTGACTATGCTGCCTATACCCGGCAAATTAAGCATTTAAATGATAATATTTGACTACAGTTGGCACATTTAAACACATGGCAAGTGCTAGTAATTTCATCAGGTGTAATTCATTATGGAAAGAAAGCGATTTCTAAACAATTAAATAACATGTAAAAACAGCAATCATTATGAAAGGCCCTAAAATGAGCCGAGCCATTCTTTTCAAGATCCATCATTATTCCGGGTCATCCAACCGCTTGACCAGAAGCCAAGGTTGCACTGCATTGTATGAAATGTTTAAGATCACACAGATGCAAATATCTGAAATTAACCCCCAAGGGACATGACATAAACCTAGGACAAATTGCTTAAATTGAATATAATGGGAAAAAATAAACTCACTGTGCAAATTACCTGTGTGGAGATGATACGGTAGCCCATCATGATTTTCCCAAAATCATCATGTGTTTTATTTCCTAAAATGGTGTATTACAAAATTTCTGCTTCAGGTGATACAAGGATGGAAATCAATAGTGACGGTGTTTGTTTCTACAGCACTACGTTTGTGCTTTGTACCAGACTACCTAAAAGAAGCTTCAAATGGAAAACCTGATATTTTTAAACACAAGAAAAATATTAATGCTATGTTATTTATAAAATCATAAGAATTTAAATGTTTCCATTCGTCTAAGCAGAAAGATGGAGCAGCAGCCTAGAAAAATTATAAATGTTGCTCTCAGATCTGTATCGCCTAAATGATGGATGGAAACTGCTGTCTAGGGAGGCAGGGAGGAAGAGTACAGAGAATCAACCATTTTGAAAGAGATTCATTTTATCACTGTGTATGTTTTAAAAGCCTTATTTGTCTTCAGGTCTGTTGTGCCGTTTTTTAATTCAAACCAGTGATGCAATGAGAATAACTTGATCAAGCTCATCACCAGCTGAATGCCTAAGTTCTAATTGAAATCTTCCCCCTTAGAAATTGAGACTGGCCTTGGGCAATTTACTTTATTTAATTGGCTTACCATTTCCAAATCTAGCAAATGAGGGGTCCTTCCAGTTTCAATGGCCTATAACTATTCTAGCCTCTCTGGTTATCACCATAGGGGATGGTTTCTAGAATAAGTATTTATAGATCACAAGCCAATTCTTCAATCAGAGTTTCTCAGTTTATATTATACTTATCATTGATGCATGGACATGAGATGTCTTGGAAAAGTCCTCTAGACAGAGTTTGTCCTAAGTCTCTGCTTTGAAGAAGTTCAGATAGTAGAATTATAATTCCTAGTTTACAAGCAAGTCAACTGAAGCAAGACAGGTAGCAATGCATTCTGACATCAGACAGCATGTAAACTGTGGCATGGGTATCCAAATGTAGCTCTCCTGAACACTAACGTGTTATCCTTTACAGGACACTCTGTACGTATGCTGTGTGTGTAAGCATGTGTGTGTATGTGCCTCACAGTTTCAACGTGGTAAAATCACTGTTAAAGACAATTCCTGTACTATCTACTAAATACTTTAATATTTAGTAATTGATTACAATGTCCCACAAGCAATGCAAAGATTTAACCATACTTATACAGTTTTATCCTTATACCATGGCTCCATGAGATAGTTATGTACAATTATCACTGTAATATACGGTGTTGTAAAATTTATTTTTATTTTATTAGTACATGTTTGCAGTAGGTGAAGTTTACATTCCTCTTAGGGAGCAGGTGCATGTACATAACACAGCTTGATACTTTTTAAATCCTCTCCTCTTCCCACCCACTTCTCTCCCTCCTTTTCTAAATCTCCTTTCCCCATTTTCATTACTAGTGTTAGCATTAGTTTCAGCTAGTGTTCATGAAGTATAATGTTTACATTCATGGTGGGTTTTGGTACATGTACATGGAGCATCTTAAATCTTTTTACTTTACCTTTCTTTGCCCACTCCCTTCGCCTCATTCTTCTGGACTCCTTCCATTTGCAAAAGATCTATCTTCTGGTTTCGTTCTATCAATCACTTATTTTTATTTTACGTTACTTAAGTGAGAGATACCATATGATCTTTAAGTTTGCAGATCTGATTTATTTCACTTAACTTAGTTTCCAAGTGTATTCATTTTACTGGAAAAGTCTCAAATGTTTTCTCTCTTTAGAGTTGAGTAGTATTCTATTAATTCCATTTTACCCTTCTAGGTATCGACCCCAAAGAGTTAAAGGCATCTCATAAAAAGGATATACGTGTATTAATGTTTGCAGCACCGCAATTCAAGGTTAAATCAGCCTGTATGGCCTTCGGCAAAGGAAGAGATAAAGGAAATGTGGGATGTGAACATAATGGAATATACTGTGATTCTTTTTCCTTGGTGAGTTTTCACACCGAGCGCCAGGCACCCTTCTAGGCGGCAAGGACATATAAGGCACAGTGGTACCTTAGTTCACAAACTTAATTCTTTCCACAGTTCTCGTCACAAACTGCATCAAATTTCCGCATAAGGTCAATATTGGACCTAACCATTGAATCTGATTCCACTCACAGCCAGTCTGGTTTGCAACCAGAATCTTGGAAAGAATTAAGTTCATGAACAGAGGTGTCACTGTAGTCATTCTAATCTTATCTCTTCCATTCAATTTAAAAGTGGTCATGGAGGTATTTGAACCTATTTGGCGGAGGAGGTCTAAGTCTATAATTTGCTTAGCCTAAAATTTAACCAAAGAAGTTGAATCATGAAATGTTCATCTGAATGGTCAGTTTGGCACTATATTACCACATTTTTAATTTTCACATGCAGAGCAAAATACCTGTAACGTTCTCATTTAAATTAAAGCGAAGTGTTAACCTGCTGGAGGTTTTTTCACTGCTTGTGTCATTGCTGCAATTTCAGTTGATTAAACAGTGTGAGAAGAAAGCTGTTACATGTAAAATTCACTTTTCTCTTAGACTACAATGGTGCATGTGAGTAGTTATCTCTTATGGAGTGATGGGGGCAGCTTAGTATTCAATTTAGGTCCTTTTTATTCCATGTCATGATGTATAGCATCATGATAGCACATTCAGATAGCGCTACGTCGTGGTGAAAGTGCACAGTTGGGACACTCATCCCTGAAAATTTACGAATAAACTCATGTATAATGTTTGAAGATTTAAAAAGAAAGATTTAAGATTTACTACAGTATTTTGGAAAAATGAGTGACTAGACACTGAAAAACCAAAACAAACCCCTAAAATACAGGAGTGGTAATAATTACCAACATTCATGGCTACATCTTAACAGAGTTTCAAAATTAGGGAGTGCAGAGTAAACCTGGCTGCATAATTTGTCCTTTTTATTTTATGTGAGTATCTACTTTGTATCTGCAGTTATTAAAAACCCCACCCCCTAATATTAGCACTACTAAAATTTGAGTAATCATCCTTTCAGCATCTCTTTATATTCTACCTATTCTTACAATAATCAATGAGCATATCAGTGTTCTAAAGGTGATACTGTATCAAGAGTAAACAGTAATTTAAAATCATCATGACATAGACAACAGGTTTACCTGCATGAATACACTGTAGTATACAGAAATGTCAATTTCGGGACCACGAGGATGGGAGTTTATATCCTTTATTCTGTGACCTCAGGACAGATACCTTAATCCTTGGAAGATTCAGATTCAATAATAATGAAATTGGAATAATGATGACACCTCTTCAAAGAATCACAAAATTAATGAAATAAAATATACAGATTTCATGTATATAATACAAATATATAATGAATTGTTTCTATCTATATAAGCAGTTATAGTTAATTCCCACAAAAGTGACACCCAATAAGTGTAATTCACCTTCCTTCCACCAAATGACAACAAAAAAAGAGGGCTGGGGGTGATGCTTAGAAGTAGAGCTTTTGCCCAGCACATGTGAGGCCCTGGACTCCATCCCCACCACTCAAAAAAGAGTGAAGGAGAGAGAAAGTAAGAGATTGAGAGACAGAGAGAGAAAACAAAAAGAGAGGAGAGGGGAGGAGAGGGAAGGTTCACAAGGAGGGAGGAAGAGCGAAATGTAGGGAGAGAGGAAAAATAATCTGTTCTTCTCAGTTCTATATAGGTATATTATTTTCTCAATACAGCAATAAATATGACTAATTATGAGCTATAATTTCTACACACAAATGTGGCATACAGAATCTATTCTGGAGAGCTAAAACAGATTCCTTTGTTAGTAATTACAACATCCAGATTCTAATCTCTATAATGAATACTCTTAAAAGATATCCTCATAGGAATACAGCAAGCAGAACTATTTCAGCTCCTTGAAAGACATATATTCTGGGGAACGTCAAAGGTCACTTTATTTTTATCCCTAGAAATGAGAATGTGATGGTCTTTCTACACATTCACATTCTGTGTTGAGAGTCCTAACAGTCCAAGGTCTTTCAACTTGCAGATATGAGCTATTATTAGGAAACTAAATCTGAATTAAAAGCTAGAACAGATCAGAAATTTCTGAATTCAATTAAAAACATTCTAGCAGCAAAGGTTTCCACTACCCATTATAAGGCAACAAGTGACTCTGATAAGCTCTGCGGACATAGGTAAGTCAAGGCATAATCTATCACCCTCAAAAAGAAGAGAGAATACTGAGGGAAGAGATTGGATGTTACACCAGACTTAATGAAGCTTATCCTAAGAAGAGAATCTTCTATTTGTGCATAAATAAATGACATGTTGCAGTTAGTGTTTCAATTGGCTGATGACTTTTTCCCACTATACTCAGAAGTAGGAAGGTGCGTTCATGGATTATGGAATGACCTCACAAACTGTCAATAAAACTGAAGTAGAAACACAGGAAACCACACTCTTTCCAAATATTTGCCCTTACTTAGTCTTTCTAAACTTTAAAATAGAACATAAATTTCTGAGACTGGCTCTCACACCAACACACTCCGTGACCCTTATCTGAGTACTTTTCTTATGGAAAATAAAATGCGCCAGTGTATAAATGTATCTGTGACAACTTAGTGAAAACGCAGGATTTAGAGTAGTGCAATGACTCTGAGTCTTCTGTGTGCCATGAATGTGGTGCAACGTGTGCAGTTATCAAAGTTTTCAATAGCTGAGCTTACCGAGGCAAGTTACTTTTAGGCTAAAAGTAACGTGAGTGGATTCAATGGTGAGAGAAACTGTGACAGAAATTGTCAATAGTTCCTTCAGCCTACAGATCTATTGTACAGTATGAAAAGGTGAAGCACCTGTTTTCTGAATGGATATACAGTGTCCTAAATGACAGGCATTATTCCACATGATTTCCCAAGAAGGACTACTGCTTAGGATCGCCACCAGAAGCCCTCACCTCTAAAGTCACAACTTAGAACAAGGCTCTGAGAAACGAGATTTGAGAGTTATGAGTTCTTCCTGCACAACGCAGAGACAGAGATCAGAAGCTGAAATGAATCAGAAAAGCGGTTCAAGGAGCCTACCTGCAATTATATATATATACATATATATGTGTGTGTGTGTGTGTGTATATATATATATATATGGGTCAGTAGCATAACGTACTGTTGGTGTCTGGTGGTTTGTTGGGGGGAACAGTTAATGATTAAAAGGTTTTTTTTAATATTCTGACCAATTTTGCATGCTTGTATCTGATAATCTGAGCAACTTATGTGACAACAACAATTTGTAGTATGATATCCATTGGTGAATTCTTACAGTCCTGCCTAGTGACACTATGTATTGTCTCTAATGTTCTTTTAAATTATTATTTTCTTATTCCCTTCAATGATTTAATCAATCTTCTATTGTTACATCTGGTAATCTGAGCAACTTCATTGAAGATAACAACGTGTAATATAACAACCACTGTTAATCTTTATCATTTGGTTTGAAACCCCGTATCATTTTTAATGTCCATGCTTTGTGTTGTTTGTATTTTGCTATAGCTTTTTTTTTGTACAAGTTCCTTTAAAATGAAAAGTAATTTTAAAAAAAGAAGCTACATGCTTGACAGGGGATCAAAGCATCCATCTGAAACTGAACTATGAATTTTACATGAGATGATAAGAAAGGACCTCCAAAATGTCCAGCACCCCAGAACTACAGTTAGAAGGCTCTCTTAGTTGATAAGGACCCTCATCAGCTCCTGGACTTGCCACTCAGGAGACTGTAACCTCTCTTTACATACTTCCTATGATGAGAAACTCATACTTTGCCCTAGGATAAGGCATACATTATTGAACACTCAGCCCAAGTTGGCCTCCCTGAAGCTTTCATCAATGGACAGGGAATCTGTCCCTTAGAGCCACATAGAACAAATTTCATTCCTCCTCCATTTGTCATACTATCAGATGTAGAGTGAAAACTCTCCTGCTTCTGAGTTCAGTGACGTGGTGTCACATGATAAAGCTTAGGGTCTTTGCATCATTCTCCTCCTAACCCTTTCTACTTTATGGTCCCCTTTCCTGTAACACTCAGCCCTCAGTGAAACTTCTGTGCCACAGTCTTAAAAGTATAGTCACCTGCAGTGATCACTGTCCATTTTCATGATACTATACTTCATCTTAGCTGACTACAAGCTTGTTTGCTGCTTGGATTGGCACATCCCGTGATAATCACTAGGAAACACACTGCCTCTCCCATAGGGTCATATCTGCTGTACCACAACCCTGTGTAAACACTAACGAGGATCTCATCTGATTCTGGCTAACTTGACCCACAAACACTTATGAGCTTTTTACTGTGTAAATGATACTGTATGACAGACTGGGAGGACCACGCTGAATATGAAGAAGCATATACTCAAGGAACACACATTCTATACAAAAAGATACAGGTGCTATAAAAGTTTATAACATGATACACGTTGTTATTAAGATACTGGAAAGGTCCAATACACAAGGCACCATAAGTTCTGCCTAGGAGAGTTGAGAACACTAAAAGGCCCCAGAAAGAGGAATATTTTTTATGGATGACCGTATAGGGTGAAAAGGATTTCTACAGTAAGATTATTCTAACTAACACAAGTCCACAAGCAAACACAGAGATGTGAAAGCATTTAGTGCACGTGATGACACTGAACTGGAGCGCAGGCTCACGGGACAGATGGAGGGGAGCAACGGGCGACGGGCTTGTGACAGACGGCTTTGAAGAGTTTGGACTTCATTCTGCAGGAGATGTAATATGAACAAGGCATTTGAGCAGAGAAATATATGATGAGATGTGTTTTTTAAAAATCAATTAAGGAGCGTGGAAATGAGTCAGACAGAAAAGAAACCAAAATTGCTAGCAGGACTATCGGTATGACAGGCTTTTGCAGTCAGTAGAACAAGAGCTGGGGAGAATCTGAGTAACAGAATGGATAAGCTAGGGTGCTAAATTGAAGCTGTTCTGTAATTGCCTGTTGCGACAGGGTGTAGAGTTTTGCAATCAGGTGCCTGAGAAAAACAAATTATAGATGAAGATGGAGTTATGTCTTTCCTAACTACTTAAGGTTCCATTAATAATTACAACTCATAAGTGGAAAATTTAAGACTAAAAATAATGGGTTTAGGGTATATAAAGCATGGAGGTAAAATGTAAAATGCAGGTGGAAATTTGAGAGCAGGCAGGTGATGTGATTGGGAAGTCATGATTGGGAAACATAGGCAGCAAGGAGAGAACAGAGCAAAAAGCTGAGACGCTTACAGGTAACCCTCTTAAATTCTGCCTTAGACTCAACAATTCCCTGTCACATCAGATCAGTAATTACAAAGCAGAGTCTCAAACAACTCTGAAATGAAAATTAAACCTCAAAATTCATTACCCACCTTGAATAAGCCTGCTGTTCTAATTTCCGAGTTTAATATACCTTTAGGGCTGCACGGAAGCCCTGGGACCCACTGTCCACAGGAAGGGCATATAGCTGCCACGTGGGAATGGCGTCACATTTTAGAGGAATCATTCCACGTGACACATGTTCTTTTTCATGGGTAAGAAGAAAGGTTCATGTTTAGTGAGCACTGAGAAAAAGAAAACAAATAATAATCTGAAATATCCTCATCTGGGCTTCTCGTTTCTTTGTTTTCATAGCCCTGTACTATGAAAAGAACTTTCGTACATCATTCACTCATGGACTGGGATATTGCAGTAGATATTTTGAATTGAAAAGCACCACAATGTTAAAAGTAACAGGGAAATGCTGATAGTCGGAAAGAGGTGTCTAAATGCCTTGACACTATGCCTTTATTAAATACTTTCACATGTACTTTTGTTTGTTCTGGTCACTCAAATTCTTTGTCTCCCCCTAACCGGTTTTACCATTAGATAATACAACTGCATCTAATACAGTTTATAAATATTGGCAGCTTACGGCCTCGCTTTTCTTCCTGAGCCTGTTAGGCAAAGAGCTTCAGTGAGCTTGCTTGTTTTTCCCAGTGAGTCTAGAGGGGCTTGTTTATTTGAGATCGAATCTCAGGCAAACAGTTCACTGTAGCTCTACAAACAAGCTAAAATTATGACCTCATGCTATTGTTTCTCAGCAATCCAAAGTTTTAATGCAGACGGCCTGCACTTTCTAGTATAATTGGAGATGGACCCCCTTTTGTTTAAAATGCTCTAGCAAGTTGCATCACTAATTGAGTGGGTTTCAAGGGCAGTGTTAGGTATTTCTGCTGTTTAGTTTTCCCTTAAGTATAGAATGATTTTTCAGGAATCCCCTGCTAGGGAATGACAAGTCCGATTGCTTTGGAGATACTAGGAAGGACTTTTCTGGGAGACTCCTGATAGTGCTAAATAGTCATTCACTTGGTGATAGGGACCACCTATCCCCAACTGCAGCAGTGAAATAACAGAGCTTTGGCCAGTGCTGGACAGCATACATGATGTTTCCATATGATTACAGCACCTAGTCACATTGTGCTCACCTTAGTCTGTGTAAGTGCACTCTACGATGTTTGTATATTTCTGAAATTGCCTGATGATGTTTTTCTCAGAATCCATGTATCTCCATCACTAAGTGACATATGACTGTATATGTGTATATTTAAATAGTAATGCATATTTTATTTTAGATTTTCATTTAGTTTTGTTCATAATGTACGCAATTTTAAAAATTATTATAATATAAATAAAAATCTAGTCGTATAGTAGAAAAAAATGAAAAGAAAGAAGAAATGAGGGAATGGCTCTACAGCAGTGATGGCGAACATTTTAAAGACTGAGTGTCCAAACTGCAACCCCAGACCCATTTATTTATCACAAGTGCCAACACTGCAATTCAACCTGATTTCTGAGGCTTCAGTTCAGAGAAAATAACTCATACACTCGGATCGTGTGCCAACAGAGAGGGCTCTGTGTGCCTGCTGAAGCATGTCTACCATAGGTTTACCACCACCACCCTATGGCACTTATCAGAAAAAATATTAAGGGCAGAAAAACATGCTTGTAAATGCTGTTCCCCCCCCCCAGCACACACACACACACACACACACACACACACACACACACACCAACATCATTTCCTCATTCACGCTCCATCTGGTCCACTTATCAACACTGGACACCATTCTAATGGAGCTGCCATTACTCAAAATTTCTCACAAAGACCAAATAAAATTTCCTATTTCCAAGTCTTACAGTTCCACAGTTTTAAGTCTGAGAAAATTTAGTTAGGAGGTTTGTAGTATAAAAAATGAACTGCAGTTATGAGAGAGTCCATTAACCAATTCTAAATTAAAGTGGAATTGAAATAAAATTATAGTAGAACATGTATAAAAGAACACGTGACATCCACATGGATACTAAATGAATCCATTATACTAAGTACTTTTCCAGTAATAGCAAATGAATTCCTAACGATGGCACACTTAAGATCAAATGAAACCTAAAAATATAAATGTCAAAATATCTATATATGGTTCACACTCATAATTTACCTATTCATTGCACAGCAAATACAATGTCAAAATGCTTCAATGTTGAGGATTTTAGTCTAACACTTTTCACTTGTGAATTGAGTTTGATGATTAGAAATGGAGTTTTATGTAAATCAGAGAGACAGATGATAAATTTCATGGATTGGTCATGGCAAAGATGGCAGATTTCACAGTAAGTCACAGGCTAATGTACAGACACACAACCACAAATAAAATCAATTTAACTGCTAAGTAAATTATAATTCAGGGGTAAAAATGAGTGCATAATGAGGTATTTCCATTAAGATGCACTGAAAACTACATTCTCAAGCAATGAGTCTAGAAAAATTCTTCTTTTGGGGATGTAGTGCTATTCATTACAGTATTTAAATAATTTTGAAATTTTATGGATGTTTTTGAAAATCTAAGATCCTGGGTAATGGTTGTAAGTAATCAGTGTGTCATATTTATATGCATAGTAGCTTCAGATTAGCTTTCATTGTTTGGATTTTATCTGAATGCCCTTGAAGTTTTGTTATTTATCACAGCTATAAATTATGGGACAATGAGTACATTTTTCTTCCCCATGAAGGAATGGATATCAGAACAGATGGAATACCCTATGTGATTGTTTAGTCTCATAGAAAAGAACATGTTACATGTTAAAACCAGTGAGTGTTCAGAAACTGGAAGAAGGCTTTAATATTTTCCACACCCAGTCTCATTCTCATCCGAATGCTTGCTAGTGCGTCATGTAGAATAAAGTTTTGTCTGCCCATTCAAACATCAGTTTTTCTAAATCTAGGACATATTATGGACATGACATAACTGCTCCTGCCAGCATTAAAGATTTTGGATAGCTGAGTGGTATTCACCAAGGCAATTTACAATAGCAATGTGGGCACCTGTGCACGTGGACACAAAACACACACACACACACACACACACACACACACACACACACACACATTCCCACTCTATCGCCTTACCTGAAAAGTAAAGGTTCTCACAGAACAAAAAGGGCACACGCCCTAAATGACAAACAGAAATTTCATGAGGGGAAGTCACATTAATGTTGCGCATTATCATCTCTAAGAACTGGAAAGACTTCCAGCCACAGAAAGCATTTTGACGGGGCACTTCCTTGCCAATTAAAAGCCTCAGCAGCACAGCAACAGAAGAGAGCTAAATACAGGTAACATAATTTGGCTTGTTGTTTGCACAGCAGTAAATTAGAATCTTGAAAAATAATTGAGTCTACAGATGTTCTTTCTAAACAACAACAGAAAATGGTAATGCTTTTCTGCAGTTATATTTCCAAATACCCCTTATTAGCTTCCTCTTCCCTTACGCATCAGCAAAGGACAAGGGAAGAGGAGCTTATTGGGGAGAACATGTGCGGAGGACTTGTAGGCTGGGGTTGATTAAATGTCAAGGCTGAGGCTTTTTAAGGGGCATGGTGGCCACTTGAGAATTGCACCCCTCCTCACTTCAATAGCACTCCCCTATGTGCTTTAATGTGGGGCTAAAATACTCCCTTGGGTAACTGCACTACTTCGGGTGCCTGGCACATTTAATTAAGCTAAGTAGAACTCGAGCCTGTCCTGGGAGTCAGCCTGCTTGCCTGGCCCTGCTGCAAAGAAGGCTGCTTTGAACAGAGCATCAGGAAATAGAGATTTGGCAATTTTTCAGTTCATCTGTTCAATGCAAGTGGCCAAGGTAGATTATTTTTTGTCTAAATTATCAAGAATGGCTGTCTATGTTGATGAAATGACCCAGATAATTGCCAAATCTCCATTTCACCAGGCTCCACAACCCAAATATGTCACCAGTCTTTTGAGGATCACATCACTTACCCTGACAGTTTTCCCATTTGTTAAATAACATGAACATCGCCTGACATCACATCCCATTTAGAAAGCAATACGTAACCTTCAGGTGAAATGCATAAATTACTGTGTGCTTAAGCTTTAACTGAAACTACAATGGCAAAATCCAACATAAATAAGATACAGTACTGAAATATTGAGATTTTTAAAATATACTTGATCCTTTGGGCCTTTCTTAGAATTACTCTCTGTTTTTTAAGTACTCACAGTGAATATACCGCCCTCCAAAGGAAACATATGACAAGTCAAAATTCAAAGTCAGGGACCCACTAGTTTTCTAGGTGTGGTATCTATTCCAGCTAAATTTGTAAAAGCTGAAGTTTGACCTTGAAAGACCTAAATGCAAACCCAGTGTAAAAGTTCATTGTCATCCACTAGGAGTCGTGCCCCGCCCTGTCATTTGGACCTTCTTCTCACTTTGTTATGACAGCACTTGGCCTCTACATAGGTAGATTCCAAGCTCTTCCAAGTGTCAGTGGCACCCAGCTGGCATTACAGATGCCTTTTTCAAATCCTGCCCCTACGTTTTCTTTGACTGCTCCACACACTGTTAGTCATTATTGTAGCAGCTTACTCTAAGCCAAAGGATATAAATGTATCTGGAGTCTAACTGGCCTGGGTGTCATAAAACAGTGCAGGTTGCACGTGTGTGTGTGAGCACATGCACATGTACACACTCGCATATGCGTGCATGCACTCACAGAGAGCATACACAAACATACTCACTTGCTTTCTAATTCTCTCTGAGGAGAAGTAAAATGATGCTTATCGTGATACAAAGCTAGGATTGATTCCCATCAATCAGGCCCTGTCTTCCCCCATCCATCTCTGCCCTCAGTGCAGCCAGTGACTACATAAGATCCAGTCAGCAAGCTCCTGACATGTTTACTAGAATTATGGCATAGCTACTCCAACAGTAACAGTAGTGTAGTATTGATCTGATTAGTGGCATATCAAAAGTTCAGACCCAAGTATTACACATCCTAAAATAACCAGGGGAAAAGATTTTCTGACTTTCTTCTATGGCTGTCAATTGATTTCCCTTATTACAAAATAAATGGCAAGACTTCAAACACGTATCTGTTTGCCTTGGTGTTAAAGAAGTTAAGTCTTATATCAAGTACAGAATTTAGGCTAATGTAAAATGTAGAAGAAGTACTAGAACTCAAGAGATTGACGATTTCAAATACACGTTTCGTTTTATTTATATCCTAGGAGGGGGAACACATCTGTAAACATTTTGAAATTTTAAAGCACAATGCAGAGGGACTGGCTACATTATTATATATTCAGAGCACACAGTTTAACATTTGTTTATGCAAACCATATAATTGGAAACTCTGTCCGTTTTCTGCTTGTGCTAAGTATTCTGTGTATAAATACTTTTTTATAGTAGATAAATAGGGTTTTTATTTAGGTCTCATCACCTTCATATTACATATTCATTGATTTCTAAACTGCCTTAAACAGCTCTGTAGCTGGAAAATATTATGAATTCAGCTTTGGCACCTTGGTATTAAATTTGCATAGCAGGTCACGCGTCGCTTGACATACATGCAAAATTGCACTGCGGCTATTTTATTACAAGCCACAAAAGATATTCCAAAACTGCATACAGCATCAAAAATAAATTAAAATGGATCAAAGACCCAATAGGAAGCCACTTTTTTATTGTTTTGTGATGCCTAAAGCCATTTAGACGTTCTAGTCAATAAACAAAAGTTAGACTAACAATTTTTAGTCCTCCCGGTTTTATATTCTAATTACCAAAGGTTAACACAATTTTTCTTTATCACATGAAGACTGACTTTAGTCATAGTTAGGAGTTCAACATTAAATCCACTGTACAATGATGCCTGCAATGACATGTGTACTCTAGACATACATGTGTATGTTACATGATAAAATTATTCTTTGCTGCAATACATTTAGCATTTGCTGCTCTGAGGGGATTTTTGGTGTTTATTATTAAAAGTATAGCAACATCTATTTATAAAGTGCCTGTTCTGGTATTTTATGTTCAAATACATTAACAAAACATTAAAAAACCAGTTATTCTGGGCTAAAGCTATGGTATACATTACACATCAGCTGTTGTCATATCATTTTCAGTATATGAATGATTCTGGGCCCTCAGCTGGACTTTGTTGCATCACATATGCAAAACTCCCTTCAGCTGCTTAAGGACACAATGACCTTTACTCAGATGGGTAAATGGTTCATCAGATCATCAAAGTACCACATTGCAAATTTCCCTAAATGAGCTCCTTTTCACCATGGGAAGTAGAACTGAGATAAATGCTTTCTCCTGTTGGAGATAGAGCGAAATTTTTTTTTTTTGATTGGGCGAGAATAAGGCATTTTAAGCAAGAAAGAATAACATGAACAATGGCCTACAGAAATAAGTGTAATTCCAGAAATTAAGGGTTGGTGAGTGGCCCAATCTGTTTGCTGTTGAAGAAGTGGTAGCAGGGCATGAAAGTAAGATCTATAATGCCCAACTTTGATTATTTATCTGTGACAGTAATTCCCAACTACAAATGATGATGAGCACTAGTTAGAGGAGAATCTCACTTAACTAGATTTGATTATAACCCTCAGTTGGCCATTGAATCAAAGGATTTCACTCAAGAGGGGTATCATGATATTTAGTATATTAAATTTATATTATAACTTCACCCATGAAAATATGAACTCATTCACAATTATTTTAACTCATGGCCAAGGCCTTTAAGTACATATCACTGACCAGATGTTCATAATACATTTCTTACAGAGATCACACTTAAGCTGCATCTTCTAGGATTGCTCATTTGAGATTCTTGGCAATAGAAGCTTAAAGACACTTAAGAAAAAATTTGGTGTGTAGAATCCGTTAGTTCCTTATAATTCCCTTTTAATCTTTAACATTTGTCTCACCAACATGTACTGTGATTCCAGTTTCTAATCAACTGGACTTTACTGATACAAAAGGTTGAGACTTTTGTGCATGCTGGGTGGGGTGAATATATTTCACATGTGTGATGGACAAAGATGTTTGGGAAGTAGAGGATGGAGTGTGGAAGGGAAATAATGCCTTCCCTAAAGATGTCCTAAGCCTCAGAACCTATAAATAAGGTACTTTCCACAGAAATGTAAGCTAAGGGTCAAGGGATCATCCTAGCCCCATATAATCACCAGAGTCCTCAAAAATGGAATAGGGAGCCAGGGGTGTCAGTGGCAGAAAAGGTCGTGTAAAAATAAGCTGCAGCAGAGCAGGGCATGTGAAAACAGAAGCAGAAGTCAGAGGGAGAGATTTCATGATGCCATGCTAGCTTTGATGGTGGAGGAAGGGATCACAAGCCAAGGAATGCAGTTAGTAATCTGGAAAGGGCAAGAAACAAATTCTCCCCCTAGAGCCTCCAGAAAGAACATAGTCCTGATGACTCAGTTATTTTGGCTCTGTAGTTACCAATATAGATCCCTGAACTCTGAAACTTTAGCAAAACATTTCATCATTTCAAGCCACCACATTTGTGTTAGTTTGTTATAGCAGCAATAGGAAACTCAGATGACTGCATCTTCTAAAATGTTCAACTACATTTCATAGAAGAGATAATTTTCCTTTTTGTACTTATCCTTTTGGATTATTCAGTAATTATTGACATAGTTACAATAATAAATACAACAGGCATTAACAAGGTTGGGAACAATCACAACTACCCCCAGCCAACCATGAAGCTCAACTAGTGGGAGCAGAAGTGGCAGATGCGTTTGAAAGGTAAAGGCACAATCAGAGGTGGACTCTGGTGCATTTCTCATGGGCAGCAGCCAGTAGATTTCCCACAAGGCTTAGACAGTGTTGCTTAAATTCACAAACTCACAATAGGGTGGGGATGCCTTAAGGAAGCCTCCACTGTCCTTGGTGAAGGGTATCCACAATACATTAATGCCTCGGTTCACGAACAATCTGTTCACAAACAATTCGGTTCACAAACACAAATATTCAGCAAAATTTTGCATCTATTTGCAAACTCCACATCAGGTGAACAGCATAATCACAGCCATCTTCCCCAGACATGGAACAAATTAAGTTCCTGAAGGAAGATGCCACTGTACTTGCTTGTTCTTAAAAGCCAAAATTAACATGTGATGAAAATATATTTTGAGTGTAAAGTGAAATTTTAGAACTATGTTTTAACTTTTTCATTTCTTTCCCAATAATTTCAAATGCCTAGTGGTATCACAGAAGAGGGATGAGAAATTTGGATATATTCTCTGGTCTGGCTGCAGATCACTTCTAGAGTAGTACATCTTTTGGAAGTGCCTTTCGCTATGTATATGAAGACAAATGGAGACAGAAATTCATTTGAAAATATTTCTAAGTTCTAAGCTCTTGGGCTGAAAAGGAAGCTGGCATCATTCCAAAATGATGTGGCTGTTCCCTGGAGATTGCTTTTGTGGGATGTGGTTAAAGGTTGAGCGATGTATCGCTGAAAAGCCAAAACCGAGGCACCCGGTCAAGAAGGTGCTACCTATTCTTTAAGAGAGAGACACATTCCTTTGCCTTGTGGAATGATCTTTTTAAATTTTCTCATTAAGCTCCTTACTTAATCACTCCATGCTGCGAGACACAATTCTCATCATACCTTAGAGTGTTTTACTCTGAGGTAAAAGTCCAGAGGCTGGTGGGATGGTTCACATCTGGCCTGGCCCTGGAATCACTGAATGATCACCCAAGGTGATGATTTCTAGCCAGAATGACTTTCTCTAGAGTACAATGTTTTAAAAGGAACAAATTAATTCAAAGCATTATTATAGACCACCACATGAAATTCCCACATTCTTAGCAGTTTGAAAAATGTTTAATTTATGTTTATGCATTCTTATTCAAAATGTTAGTTAACAGCCTGTAGGGACCCAGTAATAGGACCTTTTTTTCTTTTTTATGTTTATTAGCTACATTAATGACTGTTTCTGCAATTCCATTGCAAAGACTTTTGTTAATGAACACCAATTAATTCTGAAATGATTTTAAACAAAGGGTGATGAGAATAACCAATCAACCATGACAGTGTAAAGAGCAAGCAAGCTGTTGTGGCCTAAATTTCCTGCATTGATGATTTGCTGTCAGATGGCATTGTTATTCATCAGGACTGTCTTCAGTGTCTATACACATGAGTTAGACCACAGTGTCATTATCTCAGACATACTTGGGGCCCTATCTCCAAGGCACAAATTCTATCACGGCCAGGTGTCAGGACTATCCAAATACATCACCTCCCTATGTGTCACCAGATGAGATTTGGCCACGCAAGTATTGCTTTGTAAATAGTAGGCACTCTCTATATTATTTGTGCAAGTTGAAATGTAGTTAAAAGTAAAACCATGTTCACATAAATGATGATTAAGGGGACACGTTAAATGGGAGGTAAGACATACTTTATGAAGCTTCAATTATAGCTCAAAACAGATATTCTGTTTTTCAAGTTTAGAAAGCAGACATAATTTCTCAAAACCTTTACTATAAATGGTTAATCAAGTAATTTTCTTAAGCCTGTTCACTATAATTAAGTGACAATAGCAATAGGAATGCAAAATGTTTATGTGCATTTATCTCTCTGGATTTAAAGCATCAAAACATTCAAACGAACTGCAGGTGATTCGGGAATAACAATTTTCTCTTTAAACTGAAAATATTTTCTTAAAAACTTTGCTCATGGTAGTGATGGAATTTTACAAACCTCACTTCCACTTCCTCCATTTCCTATCTTGCAAAGCTGATCAATACCTGATTGTATACAATGGCTTCTTCAACTTTGGAAACAGTATTGCCCAAACACATACCCCTGGGTTGAGCATCCTCTCTAGATCAGCAGAAAATCAGATTGTAGCGTAATTCATCAGACCTGCCTTCAGATTCTATATACATGAGTGTTATGGCTTATATCTAGATGTCTTCCCAAAGTTTCATGTGCCCCTGGGGGGGGGGAGGAGCTGGATCATGGGTGTGTGACAGTGGATTAGCCCACTGATGGGCTTAAAGCTGAGTGTGATGTTGGGAGGTGAAGCCTAGTGGGAGGGGTGGATCACAGGATGTGGCCTGGAAGTGTGTTATATATCTCTCCTCCTCCCTTGATGGCTTGTTGCATCCCACTGCCATGCCATAAGCAAGCCTCTTTTGCCATGCCTCTCTGCCATGGTGCCCTGCACTGGAGCCAACCAACTACAGACTGAAACGTCTACAAACTGTGAGCTGAAAGCAACCTTTCCTCCTTTAACTTGTGGGTGTTGGGTATTTTATCCCAGCAACAAGCAAGTAGCTAAGACAGTGAGTTATGCCAGAGCAGTGGTACCAAACATATGGCACAAGTGCCACAGCAGGCACACAGCCCTCTGTGTCAGCACGCAAGCCAAGTCACCCCGGCAACTGAGCATCAGATAACATTTGATTTTTTCTGAACTAAAACCTCAGTATTCAGGTTTAATTGTAATGTTGGCATTTTGTGATAATAAAATGCCAGTCTCTAGCAGGTATGCCATCACTGTACTAGAGTGGTATTATCTCAGACATATTTGGGGCCCCCTTCTCCAATGGTGTGGATTCCATCATGGCTGGCTGTCAGAACCATCCAAGTTTCTTTACAAGACACCCTCAACAAGCTAGTCCCACTGATCGTCCTATTTCTGTCTATGAGTATTTCATTCCTAAAGAGAAATCTGCTGTTCACTTTCATTTTGAAGGAGTAGCAAGGGAAGAGGAAGTTGAAGCCAATGCAAATTTATACCAAATAACATGCTTCCAGTGAGGCTAGAAATGTGCATTTCATCAAAACAATGGATTCTTTCGGGCAATTCAACAACCTCCTTCCTTAGGAAGGCAATATCTAGTAGACATTTGTTCTCACATGTGTACAAGACAGGGTGTCATGTCAATAGATAGAAAATAATGGCCTTTCCTCAGATGGCTTCATCCATGAGTCTAGACACAAGCATCAGGTGGATCACATGAAGATGTAAGAAATAGCTGCAACCACCAGATCACGCCAGGGAGAAATGGCAGAAAAGGTAAAAAATAGGCAGGGTGAGACCTAAGCTAAACATCTATCAAATGTTCCCGAAGGTCACCCCACTTCTAGATAGAAGCACTCATTCTCCTAGCTGCTGGGAGATTGGCTGTTGGACATCCTGAACTGAGTCACCTTTCTGGAAATTGGCTTTAACCCAAGAGTACCCTTAACCCAACAATGTGCGCATTCTTTTGGGATAGAACACAATAGATCACTGGGGTTTAAAAGCCTGAAACTGGCCTCAATTTTGGACAGCTGAAGAGGAGTCATTTCATTTTCTTTCTCTTTCACAGGTGTTGACCCTAACACAATCCTGAAGAAATTTCCCACGTGCAAGTCTCCGTCTCAGAATTAGCTCCCTCTAGAAACTGATCCGTGTTGGTATGACTGATACCATCCTCTATTTCTACAGCAAGCCAGGCATGGTGGTGCACTCCCATAATCCCAGCACGCTGGGAGGCCGAGGCAGGAGGACTGCAAGTTCGTACTTAGCCCAGACAACTCAGTAATTTACCAAGAATCTGTTTGAAAATAGAATATTAAATAAAAAGTGTTGGTATATAGCTCAGTGTGAAGGTTCTGAGTTCAAGTTTTTATCCTTATTGCCACAAAAAAGGTATGGTCAAAATGAGTAAACAGAAACAGCAATTATATTTTAAATTTTGTGTATATAATTATATATGTGGAACCAAAATAAATGTGACTTTAATATGTGATAAATTAATAGCACATGATTCTCAAAAATTGTACCAAATTCACCAAAACAAAAAATGGTCACTTAAATCTAATTTACCTGTTTAACAGGAAATTTTTCCTTTCAGAACAAGCACATTAAACAGAAGCATGAAAGTAGCACATAGAAAGGCAGGTGACATTTTCCAGAATATCATGTGGAGCCTATAGGCCATGTGATATGAATCTGTAATATGGAGTGATATTCCATGTTCTAACCAGTATCTTATTACAAGAGAGTAATCCTACAGATTTCCTTTGGTTTGAGTTTGTAAGGAAAATAATGGAACCATTTATACTGGTTAGTTTTTCCATTGGTCGGACACAGTACCTAATGCTTGCAACTTTAGGGAGGTGAGGTTTAATTTAACTTATATTTTAAAGGGATTCAGTCTGTGGTTGGCTGGCTCCAATGCAGAAATGTCATAGTAGAAAGGCATGGTAGAGCTAAGCTACTCAGTTCATAGCAGTCAGGAAACAGCAGGGGAGCAGTGCCAAGCAGGAAAAGGCCAAGGACCACATATAGCACCCAAGATCACATCTCCATGACCCACGCAGACACATCCATAAATGTGCCCCACCCATCCCTTAGGCAGTTCTCAAGTAAATCAAGTTGACAAACTTAACCATCCTACCCTTCATAAAACATCCATCACTCTGTAAAGCTTTTCAGTGCAATTCCAGTGGCCATAATATGATGATGTTATTGGAAAATTTCACTGAACTTCAAGAGCCCAGGGTATTAAAATAAACATATGAGAACAGTGCTACCTTTTTCTTAAATGAAACTGGTGTAAGGCCACAATGTTGTATCTGAGCTCATTCAGTTCCTCTGAGAACTATTTCGAACACATCTACAAATCAGGCAAAGAAAAGTATTTTGTAAACTGAAGAGTACAGTTTGAGGCTGGTAATCTCACAACTGGTTGTTTTTAGGTACAGTGAATGTACTGGCTTAATTTTATTCATTCATAATTGCCATTGCCCAGAGCTGGGATAGAGGCCAACTTCAGTTGACAGGCAATGGCTGTCTGAAGGGCTGCGCTGAGAGGCCCTCAAAGGCCTCTATCAGGATCAGTGGGAGTAAGTGGGACAATCACTGAGTAACGTGGGCCATCCCCATTGGCTAACACCGCCTTACTAAAGTAGGTGAATCTAGCCTACAGAGCATGACACAGAACATTCACTCTCACCGCATACCTCGTTCCCAACACAGCGGATGCTCCAACTCTATCACAGAACACCAGTCCACTCGCCTCCAAGCTCCCTCTTATCCCCTAGCCCACGTGGGTAATGCATACTGTGTCTAGCCCTCCACCCCACGTTGGCTTTCTCATAGGTCACTTGACCTACTCTCACTTCATAATTTAGCACTTCCCTCCCATTCTTGGGGAAGCTATTCAGGCTCTCTTAGTTCAAACTGGTTCTTTTCATTGGCCCTTGCTCATCTCTCTTTCAGTACACTTATATTGTGAACTTGTGTCTCACCTCTAGACTTTAAGAGGCCAGAGACAGCACCTACTACAATATAAGATACACAGATATAAAATAAGTATCTGTTGAACAAATGAATGAGTGTAGGAAAAATAAATTTACCTTTTAAAAGCCTGATTTCATACATGTTATTTCTTCTACTGAGGTGCTCAGCCCAATATATTTCCAATGCTACTCTACTAATCAAGGAACATTTTATTATATAAGCACAAAGAGAACCATAATTCCAACTTTTGTTGTTTTTATCTTTTATGGATATTATGCAGGATTATGTATTCAAACATATTAAGTTTCTGGCTCTCCAAACCCTTTGGTATGAGGGTCGACTGTGTTTGAAATTATATTGATCCATTTGGAATAGTCTGATATAACAAATTTAAACAACTTGTTTAAGTGGAAACAAATGTCGTCTGTTTCACAGTCTAAAGGGCTTTATATCCTACTTTTGTCAGTTTAGGAATCCACTGGAAATGATGAATGTACTATAGTTGTGTCTGTAGAGTCAACAAATACCAGCTTTCAACCAGGTAAGTTCAGCATCTATTCTGAACCTCACATTCTAGAGCGTTAGCTAAGGCTTACCATATACTAGGTCCTATTCTAAACACTCTATGCTGAACCAACATTTTTACTTCTTGTACTCCTTTTCGGTAGGAACTATTATAATACTTATTCTATGGATAAGATAAACAAGACCTACAAACACGGTAATAAACTGAATTGTGTCCTCCCCCTCCTAAAATGGCCCTAATCTCTGGTACTCCAGAATGTAACCCTGTTCAGAGATAAGATCTTTAAAGAAGTAATTAAGATTAAATGAGGCCACTAGGGTAGGCCCTAATTCAGTCTGACGGGTGTCCTTATTAGAGGGGATTAAAACATACATGGGAGGGGACCATATAAAGACACCAGAAGAAAACAACCACCTATAAACCAATGAGAGACCCTCAGATGAAACCAACCCTAGTGACATCTTAATCTTTGATTTCTAACACCCAAGACTGTAACAGAATAAATTTCTGTTATTTAAGCCACCGAGTCTTGGTAGCCCCAACCAACTAATACAAACAGGAAGTGCTCTCTAAATGCCATTGAGCTAGTATGTGATTTAAACCCCAGCAGCTTGGTTCTAGAGTACATGCTATTAACTGCTAAACTTGACTGCCTCAAAAGAGATGGTCATCCATGTCCCCTAAATGGTGAGGTGGTCAGCAGGTTCTTAATCTCTCTGACGTGAGGAAGGAGACCAGGCTGAGGGCCGGGAGGTCTACACTGCTCCCGGTTCCACCACTGCCATTGAATAGCCCTGATTAATTTCCCTCATGTCTTTGGATCTCACTTTCCCCAAATGTCTCACTGAGTTTAGACTAGGCGCCCATGTGTTACCTTATTGTTTCCTTCCCTGGGACTCCATGATTCTATGATCCACACTACCAGAGAGCTGAAATTGATTAGTTGAGTAGAAAACAAAAAGCCATTTGCTGAGTTCCTGAGTTATCCTTGACTTGCCTTCAAATGATTATATATTCTGACAGTTCCAGGCATCCTTTTTCCCAATTATTTGATCACAACAGCTAAATTTATCAGGTTCCCTCTTGCTGACAGTCCGTTCCTGCAAGCTGTAATGTGGGCAAGTAGCCCTTTCTTCTGCAAGATCTATGAACCTAGGCACTGCCATTCCCCTGACTCAAGCAGTCGGGGCCTGCTGACATGTAGAGCCCATCGATTCCGAAAGGCACTCCACTGGATGAGCTGTCAAGCTGGCTGAGAAAAGCCTGCATCTTTGGGTAACATTTTAATTTCATATTTCAACTGCACATCAGTCTTAGATTTTGTGTACACTAAAAATAGAGGCAACAAAGAATGCTAGTCAATCAAACACACCAGGGAGAGAATAGTCTATTGATAATTTATATGTTTCTGAATAAACAAATAACTTATGGGCTCCATTCATCTGTAAGGTGACAAATGCCCCAAGGCCAGCCACCTTCTGAATATTCAAGTTTGCCTCAAGGTAGTAAATCAACTGAGAGGAGCTAATGTCAAGTGTTTTAAATATGCTTGCAAAACATGAATGGCTAGATTTGATCGCATAAACATGGCATTCTAATAACAGTCACATATTAAATGGTTAAAATATGTGTGAGTGTTGAGATGAAAGGAAATTGCCCTCAGGATTTGACAACGTGGCCAACATAAAAAAAGACATCTGGTCTCAACACTTGTTCAGCGGGGCTACCCCACCCACGGGGACAAATGAATCCATGGACTAGAACAAAGAAACTCGCTGTCCAAAAGTGGTCTTGGGGAACATATACACTTAGACCTGGGGTCTCCCTCACACACCACAAGGCCATACTGAGAATCTCACTGAAAGTTTTCTGTCCATGCATAGTAAGATAAGCCTTGAGCAAGATAATGGCCCACTAAAGAGCAACTAGAACTGTGAATATTTATTTCTCTTTTGTGGCCCGTCCCCCACGCTGGTACTTCATTACAGCAGATGTAGAAAGCAATACAAGGATTCCACAGTGTGTATTTACTGAGTGCCTATTCGAATGCTAGACACTGGGCTGTGGGCTCGGGACATAAAAATAAAGTGATCTACACTTCCTGCCCTCAGAGTCTGCTTCTACACTACTTGGGAAGAAGCGTATGTAAGCAAGCAATCAAAAAAGAATGTGAGGCATGCTTCGGGTGAACCAGGATCCCTTGTGGCAGGAGCAGAGAAGCAGGGTACCTGCCCTGCTAAGTCTTCCCAGAGTGTGAAGGGAACATTGACATCAGAGGTTGACAGAAGCAGGTAGGTGAGTGCAGAAAGAACCAGATCAAAAGAAGATTTCCTTTGGTCTCTTCCTTGAAGCAAGAGGAGTTACTGGAAGACCAACCTGGCTGCAATGCGGAGACCACCCTGCATGGGTAGGGTGGGGATGGGGTCAGAAGGGACCAGAACGGAGCATGTCAGGTGCAGGAGGCAAGTAAAACGCAATGCTTACACAGTCTAAGCTGCTGCCCAAAGGACTGGAGGTACAGTTTTGAAATAAATGAGGAAGATAGGATGTGATGACTGGCAGGCTATGGAGCATGAGGGAATGGGGAGGGATTTTGGGCAATGCCAGGATTCTGGAACTGATAGTGCCATCAACTATTCAGTGTTAGTTGTGCAGAGTGCTGGGTAACTAGGCAAACATCCAAGCAGAGTCGTCTAGATCGTCTAGGAAGCAGCTTTCTATACCTACCCCTAGTGCATAGTCAGCATTCAATATAGGAAGAAAGGGAGGAGAAGAGGGAAAGGGAGGAGGAGGGAATGAGACTTGTCACATAGAAGTCCAAATTCTCTACCTGTGAGTTGTCCTTGAAATTTTAAAATTTTAAACATTAATACCTAGCTGTTGTGTGGTTCAGGGGCAGAGCACTTGCCGGAACTGAGTTCCACCCACAGCAACACACACACACACACACACACACACACACACACACACACACACAATCTCTTAAAGGAGGTGGCACAACTTCCCACATCCTTGGTTGTGCCACTAGGGAAACACATTGTTGAGAAAGAGAGCCAGAAGTTGGAGCGCAACAAGCTGCTTGTTTTACAGAAGAGTCAACCAGAAGGTAAATCAGAGGCTTAAGATAATGAGCTCTTCCCTAAGTACCAATATCATCTTAAGAAGCAAGCTAAATGTGTAGAAAATTCTAAATATCATCAACTAAATGACATTTGAAAATATGCTTCTCAACATTTTCTCTACTATGAAAGGTACTGCTAAATTTTCGGCTGCTACCAAATCAACACACTGCTATCCATCTAATTGACTGTAATTATAAATAAAGAAACAAGGCCCCCTCCATGAGAAAACTTCAAGTTTTTGTAATCCCCGTAAGTAACTTTTAAAATATCTAATAACAAGATCTCAAATACATCCCCAAGTGGACAAAATTACATGTTTAAAACTAGTTCTTGGCAAGGTTTTTTTTTTAATAGTTGAAACTGAAATCTGATCATTTGTTCTGCTTTTAAAAATGGAAACACTAGGACAGAGATGGTTACTTGTATTTCTTCTCACTTCCTCTTCCTGTTCCAATGAAAATGTCACTACATGTCCTAGAACAACAAAACTGATGATACACACATCTGCATATGGTCAGGGAAATTCTTTTAATCACAAGCTGCTGCTTAAGCATTAGACTTGAATGTCTTTAAGAATCCACAGAGACTCTAAACACCATGGGTTTTCATTTAACATGGTTTTTAAAAAAAAATTACCAGCCCACTTATCTATAATTACCTTGTTTTTAAAATATTGTTTGCTGAATACAATCAATAGCTATGGAATTAATTAATTGATCAATGGTACCACAGTAAAGGTAAAGATAAAGGCAGATTCTACCCTCCAATGAATTAAGGTTTAAATAGCATTAAAGAAAGACCTGCATGTGCCCTATTTACTCCCCCAAAGAGACAGCATTCGATAAGTCCCATTAAGTGTTGGACAAAAATGTTCCCGGAGGTCAGAACGCTTCTGGGGAAGACAAGAAATGCATACATTTTGGAGGAACTACTATGTTACGGGCACTGTTAGGCCCTAAACACATGCCACCTGTTGTGTATGTTATTATCATCTGCAGCTAGGGAAATGGAGTCTCAGTGAAGCTAAGTCATTTGTCAAAGGTTCCTCTGGTGGAGTTAGAAGCCTGTTTCACCAATTCATTCCCCCTTTCACTTTAACCAAGAGTCCTGCACAGAGCAGTAACTCATATAGATATCTTGTCACTACCCAGCACAGAGTAGGTGCTCAGTTAATGTGTGCTGATGGACTCACTGAGTTGGAATGAACAAAGAGCTAAGGGCAAGGGTCACTGTTGCTGTGGATACTGATGTGAAAGCAGGAAGAATTTTTGGCATAAACTGTGGATATCTCTCCCTTCCTAGGCCTTTCACTCAGCCCATGCAAAATATAATCAGTGCCTTCACCCTAACTCTTCAATTCCTGGATTGCTTCAAATGTATAGGAAATTGTCAAGAACTCATCAGAATAGAAGTCATTATAGAAATCCAGCAGTTTATTATCATTTTTATTAGATTTCACTGATTCATTTAGATTTTGCTAAAAGTCATGGACTTCAAAATTTTCACTGCTAATATACTACAGAATTCCATGTTGGTCATTTCTGAAATTGAAAAATTCATTGGCCTTTTGGCTTCAAATCTCTTGAGAAGGAAATGAGCACATACAAATGTGTGTAGGGGTATACACAAGTGTGTGTGAG
Source organism: Chinchilla lanigera (assembly GCF_000276665.1). NCBI lineage: Eukaryota > Metazoa > Chordata > Mammalia > Rodentia > Chinchillidae > Chinchilla > Chinchilla lanigera. Next base: position 1,200,795 of record NW_004955498.1, on the reverse strand, counting down.
GGGTTTGCACCTGGACATTTTCTACGTCAAAGCACTGAAAATATGCATGAGTTAAACAGACTTGCAATTTTAAAACAATGATAATAAGTGATTATTTTTGTAGGGAGCTGAGAGAAAGCTACACAGAAAGGGGAGATATGTGGCAATTTTGAGCACTAGATTTCAAAATCTACTTTCATTATATAAAAGAAGAGCTATTTATCCAATGAAACTTTATACTCATACTCTAGAATTTGAGCCCTTTATTTAGGTATTCATAATACGGAAACTCTTATACAGTATTTGAAAAAAACAAACACATAAGGAAATGAAGTCATGATTTGTGCCAAACAGGGATGAAACCTTAAAATCGCTGAATGAACGCTATAGACGGCCATGTATATTCCTTTAGCATCCTCCAACAATTCTTGCCATGAGACACGGATAACTCACTAGGCTGAAATGTTTCTGGTTTTGTTTAAATAATTCAAGAATTACCTACCATGCAAAGTGAATTATTAAATTACTTTCAGCCAAGGCCACTGTGCTTCCATCTCCCCTCCTCTGCCCTCCCCTGAGGAAGGAGCAACAAGATCTAGCTACACTGCAGCCTTACAGGTCACTTTTCACTACTCAGGACAGCACTGCAGAGAAAGCAGGCTCCCATCACACTGGAATCTAAAGGGGTTTCAGCACATTTAATTTGCACTTCAGCTCCTACAGAAATGTCTATAGCTGGAGATATCAACCCTGAAACCGAGTCTTAAATTATGCTAATCTAAGCCCTCCTTACACCAGAGAAGCTCTTCAACGAGTACAGATTTATTTCCACCTAGCAGTTGGAACCTAAGAACCACTTTGGTCTGTGAACATATATAATACAGATAATACCTGAGGAAAGCAAGCAATAACAAAATCAAGGTATGAAAGATGAAAAATTAGTCAAAATGAAGGCATTTTCCTTTTGAGCTTATTATGCAGCTGCAAAGGCCTGATTTCTTTTTAATCAAATTATTACAATTGCAGTTTTCAATGTAGCTTTTGGGTTGCTCACTCTGTAAAGTAATACTTGCAAGATGAGGTTCATCCTCAACCTTTGGGCTCTGCTCCAACATGTGGAGAACCAAATAGGTGTATAGGTGACCAGCTGTGTATTGTCTAAAGCACTATGTTGAGTGCTTACAGGAATTTATGATTTGAACAGAGAACTCAGGTAAGAAATTGGGACTCTACCTCATTAACTTACAGATTATCCCTTTATCAATCAAACTTGCAATATTACCTTTTTAAATGCATTGTAGAAATGTATTACAGCTCTTAGGAAAAAAAAAAACTATTTAGGCTCCCACAATATTGTTCTAATATGCTGAATTGGAAAGTGAAGCTACAAATGTAAAGACCAGCCAAAAGCTTCCTTTAAAATTAAAACTGCTGCACGTTGCTGAATTCAAAGAAAGAATTCTAAGGGCTGACTGTTTCTAATTTAAAAGACTTCTGATTAGTGAAGGTCAATTATATCCATTAATTATTTTATAACCATAATGATTCTACTCTTATTAAAATAGTCTGTATAGCTTCCTCTCTAATGATGATGCTTTTAAAAATTTTAGTGACTTCCAGATCTAGATTTCACATAGGTTTAGCTTCACGTAAAGACATTTGTGCAGGCTGTCACATGGGGTAACAGCTGAGAAATTCAGTATGGGTGAAAGTAATGTTCATGAGACACACAATCATTTTAATTGAAGAGTCATAAGAAAGCAAGTTTGCTCTAGCACTTATGTCTAATCTGAGACGTAATTTTTTTTTTTTTTGCCCTCTTTTTTTGTTGTTGTTCAGTGGAAGAGGAACTGTTTGGGGCCACATATCCAATAAATAATATAGTTAATGTATATTTTTAAAGAATTCAAAAGACAAAATGTGTGGACCACAGATTGGACATAGCTGAATAGTTCTCTAATTCACAAACACTAACAACAGTCAGTGATCCAAGAAAAGTAGTCTTCTGAGGGGCAAGAAGCCAACTAAAAGCATCTTAGCACCAGGGAAGAGCTCAAATCTGAACCTTGACAAGGAATGGGCAAAGTATTTGGGGCTGGGCTTTGTCAAAAGAAAGGCTGAGATGGAGGAAGGGCAGCTCATTTTAGAAAGCTTAGAACAAAATTGCACTTAACGACTAATGGATGGAAAGGAGAGAAATGGGCCTTGGATAAACACTTTATAATTTAAAAAGACTTATTTCCCACCAAAGAGCAACATGTTACATGCACACTGGCAAAATTTGCATAAGAGCAATCCAGGACCACTCCAGATCCCTTCCCTCAGAAGATAGCAAAATAGCAAAGTCCACACAGGCCACTCTGGAAGTTCATGAATATCCAAAGCAAGAGCTCAAAACATGATATTTCAACCTCAAATGCCAAGCCATTCAGTCACTGCGTTATGTAGACTGACTAATACATTTATGCACACAGCAGCAGTGCTTAAAAAAACACATAAGAAATTTCAGCTGGACAGATAAAAACATCTAGAGAGGTGTAGTGACGACGTACTGAGATGTACAAAGCCCTCATCTTACATGCACAAGGCATGTTACAGTTTACATGGCACTTACACATCTAGGACACTATAGCTTCTCATACTGCCTTTTAAAGAAAGTAAACCAAGAAAACGACTTGGCTCAGAGGACAATCACAGCTTTCTCAAGGTATGTGTGAGCACCACCACAACTTAGATCAGCAAGATTATGGTAAAATTCTCTGCTAATCTCTCCTCTCAGTCACCTGAGGCAAGGGTGTGTTATAGTAAAACATATAGCCCCTCTCTCCACTGAGAATCCAGAATGCTAGTCCTGCTAATAACAAAAGCAATGAGAATGAAAATGAGAAAAATAATATCTACCATTTCCTGGGCACCATGGCTCTTGATACATTCTTCCAAAGCTCTGAGGCTTAGGAGTTTCTACCTCAGCAAATCATCAAGTTTTTGGAATTGCTCAGGCACAAGAAAAGAAAAAAAGCTCACCAAAATAATAGTTTAGGGTCACACTTTTAAGTTTCTGATAAAATATAGAATGTTAATCATTGATAAACCAAACCACGAATGTCTTGTTCTGAAAGAGATTTGTTTCCCCTGGAAGTGAAAAAGTACGCCCTAATGATCCATTAAGTAAGTTTTAATTTTGCTACACTATTAGGCATGCTTGACGGACCTACCACCCACCCATCGAGCCAACCATCCACCCAACCTGACATGTACGAAATACCTACTTGGTGCCTAGGTTCAGACGAGACTTCACTGCTGTTCTCTGGTTCTTGCATTTTGCATCTTTCTCAGGAGCAGGCTGGTCTGGCAGTCCTCTCTTTCCCATGCAACCTGTGAGACTCAGGTTCACATGACACTTGGCTAGAGCCCATGGTAGCAGGGGGCCTTTGGCACTTCCATTCAAGGACTGTAGATGTCAGGAACAGGCTTAGCCCACATAGTGGGTGCTAAAAGTACTTTCAAATAATTACTCACTTTATTTTGGAGAAAATAACTACAAAGCAATGAAAAGCTGAACTCAAAGGCTTTTGTGTGAGTAATGAGTATTTATTCTACCAGGTTTGTTAAAATTAGGATTACATCGATTTAAGCCCTACAATCAAAATGTTCACAGTATACAAAGCCAACCTGAGTCATCTGTATGATGAGCAACTGAATAAGTTTAGATTATAAGGCCAATCACCTATTGCTACCCTCCTTTTATGCTTCACCACATATCATGCTTGTAAGCTACATTGTAAGTTTGTACAACTATCAATCTGTCAACTGCTGCTTTCATTGTGGTATTATATATGCTTTTTTGCATGTACACATGTGTGTGCTTCTGTGTGAGTATGCATGGTCCTAACCACATCTTGAGGCATGCAACACAGTAAATCAAAATATCCCACTGGAAAATACACAACTGTGGCTGCAGGTGTGTTTGGGGAGTATGAAAAGACAAAGCCCTTCGGCGGGGAGAGGGAAATAAAGCACTCATGGTGCACCATTAAAAATTCTATTATTCACACATACAGGTGCACACTCCTTTTAACACACTATGATCACCAACAGTGCTATGAAACATTTGGGCTCATTTTTGGATTCACTGATGTAGGGGATTCAATCTGGGATTATATTTCTCAAGTAATTTTTCCCATGTACTTAGCATAATGAAAAGTATTTGAAAACACAAATAATCTGCTCACTGATAGGAAAGGATGGAGAAGTGACAACAATTGCTAGTAATCTAGCTATGCGTCCAGCTCCCCTACTCTCAGCAAAACGTGCACAGCAACATGGAATTGTGAAAGTCAAATGCCATGGGTGCCCTGCAAAGTGATCACATGCTTTCTGCTAGCCAAAACACTCTGAAGTAGTTTATTATTATCCTTGTTCTACAGATGAGCAAATTTAGATTCTAAGGATTTGAGGAACTTGCCCAAATCAAATAGCTAGAGGCTTTGAGTTGCAATTTGAATTTGAACACATGCACCTCTTTTCAAAACCTGTTTTTACCATGAGAAATCTCAACTGTGGGTACATGGACCCTCTGGAAAGACCACAGAGTGGTCTTTCAGGAAGCCAAGACAACTGCATAAAGCATTGTTTGGGTATTTCCACTTATCAGTTGTTCTGGGGAGCAGAGCTAGAGATTTTATCAGCTTTTCAAAACTACTTAAGACCCAAAAAGATTATACACATCCATGATTTTGTAGGGCTTAGGGCAGAGGATAGTACCTCACGACAGAAATCCTGAATCTCAGTACCAGCATACACCCTGGCTCTTCCGTCAGCCTGGCACTCTGCACTCTCTGGCTCCCCTAATACTTTACCTTGCTTTGTTGTTATTTGTGTCTTATGCCTTAGTTTCTCTGCTGGACATATATTTCTTAAAAGGAGGACACAATAGTTACCAAAGGTGTCTTTTAGGACTCAAGCATGACACTCTGCAAATAATATGTGCTTGACATAGGTTAAACAATTTTGATTTCTTCATTTAGGGAGTGGCTGTTAGTTACCAAACTGGTGCTTTCTCCTATTGTTGGTCACCTAATTCCTGTCACCCAAAAGCCTCACCTGCTCAAATACCAGACAAGTTTCTGACCAGTCCTAGAGCCTTTGTCTTCAACAAAGACCCACACATACAAAATCTTGATATCTGTACTTAGTTATCAAACAACCTAATGTCCACTTTCTTGTGATTATTGTCTAATCACTTTAGCTATGCTATGATTTCTGAAGTTCTCAGAGGGATTCACACACTTATTCAGCATATGTTTAATGAGCACCTACTCTGGGCCAGGTACTATGACTGGAATTGTCAAAATCCAGTCACTGCATCTAACATTTTTAGATCCCTCATAAAGATTAAAACTACATTATGCACACAGATGTGTTTGATACATAATAAATGAATGCATGTATAACTATCAACCTTTCCTTGAGATTGCTTTTGTTCTTCATAATGACTCAGAACAGGCTTGCTTTATTCCTTATATCTACTGAAGCATGGATTTTCTTGGAAATGAGGATGTTTATTCAGAGTTACAGGGTATTAAGCTTATAAACTAATTTCTAATTAATTGATACATTTAAGAAAATAATCACCTGCATACTGATATTTGAAATAAGATGCCACATAAGTGAGAATTTACAAATAAACTGCTGCCATGATTGTCTCCTTCCTTGGTGAATGGAGGTGTCCAAGTTTTCATTCCAGTGGCATACAGCCTTGGATATCCAGGAGGAGAGGGGGATAGGGAGAAGGATGGAAACTTACTTTCAGGATAATATGATTAAAACAAGCATCCGGGCTGCTCTAAGAAAAGCATAGTTACATTGGTCACCTGAATGGGAAATGTGGCTTAAATTTGGCATTATGAATTTCCAGGATAAACCAGGTCATCTCTCAACCAACCAAGAAACCAGCACAGTCATCTAGGGAGGAATTTTCTCAGTGGCCTGCTGCTTTTCAAGATTTTTTTTCAAATACTATGTAAATGAATAATTAAAGAAGCAATTGAAAATAAATATAAATACTTTCTCTAAACCATGCTCTCAAGGCATTTTTATCCCATTTAAATTTTAAAGGTAATTATACTGCCTATTGCCAAGAAAGTGAACACTAATTATTGGAATAAATAATAATGTACAAATTAAATATAAATACAAAGACAAGCATGCAGAATGGCTCATTCAAAACAAAAAGCACAGCTGTTATTTCTACCTCTAAGTAGTATATTCTTTTGATTTATGAAGATGTAATTTTTATTTTTTATTTATTTATTTATTTATTTTGGTTTTTCTCCGGTACCGGGAACCGAACTCACGACCTTGCGCTTGCTAGGCAGGCGCTTTTGCTGCTGAGCTAAATCCCCAGCCCCTTGATTTATGAAGATGTAATTTTTAAACATTTATTAATGAAACCTTTCTATCCGGTATCACTTTGACTTTACTATCAGATTGTCATTAAAAAATAACAGTGACATTTTCTCAGAAGTAAACAAGTATGGATTTGTTAGTTTAAAATGCAGCATTTACAAAGAAATATATTTATGTCCACCTATATAAACCCCATAATGAATTATATTGCAATTAATATGCATAAAGTAAACCTCATACCTCTTCAGTAGTTTATTCCCAATGCAATTTGTCTTTCAATGTTTCAAAGTATTGCTATATAACACATGAAAAACATTAACATGAGTTTTGACTAACTCCACATCACAGCTGAACTAGTGGCCATGAATATAGAAAAGATGCTATGGTTTACATTTACATGTCTCCCCAAAGCCTCATGCAATCATAGATAAGGTTTGAGGGGAGGCAATTGGATCATGGGGAGCACAATATTCCATCAGTGGATCAGTCCACTGATGAGTTCATAGCTAAATGTGATGTTGGGTGGTGAACTCTATTCCAAGGAGGTGGGTCAATGGGGACGTGGCCTGGTAGGGTATCTCTTCCCCCCTCCTCCCTTCATGTCTCTCTGATTCCTGCTGCCATGCAATGAGCAAACCTCCTTTGCCATGCCACCCTACCTTGGAGCCAGCTGACTATGGACTGAACCCTCTACAATCTGTGAGCTGAAATAAACCTCTTTTCCTTTCAGTTGTGGGTATCAGGTATAGAAAAATCTGTCTTAGTTACTTTTCTCATTGCTAATAAAATAATTTTTGTGCGTGGGAGGAGTTAGTGGGAGGAATTAGCATATAATCTTTCAATCTCTCCAAATTCTTAAGGCTAATTTCAGGAAAAATCAATAAAATGCCGTAGCCTCAAATTCCTTCCTTTTCCCCACAGAAGGTGAAATGAACATACTTAGAGTACAGGGAAATCTTTTCCTTCATAAGTCAAAATATAGATGTTTTTATTGCTTTTTTTTGTTATGGCTAATATGTTTGGTAGAACATATCAAATAAGGAACTGTCATCAGTATCTTTAAGGTGTGGAACATGGCCACATGCCATGATATACTTGACTATTTTTTTTTTTTTTTTTTTTCGTTTTTCTCCGGTACCAGGAACCGAACTCATGACCTTGCGCTTGCCAGGCAGGCGCTTTGCCGCTGAGCTAAATCCCCAGCCCCTACTTGACTATTTTTGATGTCAGTGCTCTGAGATGAAAATTCCACTGTGGCCTTTGAGAACTTTCCCATTCCTGAGGGAGGAATACACAGCTAAAAGGACATTCATATGTTTCTAGTAAGCCAGTTGGACTTCCTGGGTTTGCAGAGTCCTTTCCTCAAGCATCAAGATCCTCTAATTCCTTAAAGTGTACTACTACCATCACCATAGGTTTTTGCGCATTCCCCAGTCCCTACTCAAAGAAAATAATGACTCTTTTCTCAGAATACCACATTTTAAAGTCATGTGTATTAATGAAATCTAAGCTGTTTTTTAAGAGGCTGTTTACTTTATCTGTTAACTTACTGCCCAGATTCATGAGTAGAGAGTTCAGGGCTCAATTCTATAATTAGCTGTGGTAAAGACCTTTGGTGAGATCTCCTTCTGCTCACCTTCTAGGTTCTCCATAACAAAATATGAGATGATCAGCTCCCAAAGTCTCTGTGTTTACAGTATTTTAAAGTAAGAAACTAAATTGGCATCATGGACAGAAGGTTAAACAGTTGAGATCAGAGGAGGAGTGGATAAGTACAATTAAATAAGTATATTATGATTAATTTCCCTATATTTCCAAAACACAATTGTAATCCTAGGAACTACAGAGTGTAAATTGTTGGGCACTCAGTTTTGCTACTTTATTCAGCTTCCACTGCACAAAATGCATTGACTTTAACTGAAAGTCAATGACCACATATACCAAGCAGAGATGAGGGAGTTAAGCCATGTTTCTGACCCAACCATTTGTGTAGAGAGCCATTAAAAATAACCCTATACCAACTCGACCAGAATGGAAGGCTGTGATTTCTCCTTCAATATTACATCACGGAGGGGGGTTGGTGTGCACTGTAAAGTCATCCCACTCTCCATTGTACACATGCTATTTGTGGAGACAGCTTCAGTCTGAAGGAGAAAAGTCAGAAAGGGTGACAGAAAAGACCATGGCTATCACTACAAAATAAATTTAGCTGGAAATGTGTTCAGTTGACTTCAAAAATTACAAAATACAAAACATAATTTAATATTTAATATACTGCATAACTAATGGGAATTGTCACTTCCATTCCGCTGGTTTCTAAGAAAGTGTTCAGCATATTTCCCCATGCTCTCTAATGTACCATAAAATCTCTCTGAGGAAAGATATTAATTTTTAAGTGGTGAACCAAAAAGGCCATTTGTAGGAAATAAATCCTTCACTGAGCATTGGGAAATAATCATGGTTCTTTTTGCACATAACTTTACACAAGAAGCACTGCGCAAACATTAATCAAGTATCATGACATTCAAAGCCTATAATATCATGACAGCATGACAATAAAAGAGATAAAAGGAGAAACTTACCTGCATTGTGTAGATCTTAGTGTCAAAAACAGGAATTTTGGGTAATGGTGTCACCATCCACCCTTTGCCCAAGCTAGAAACTCCAATGTCATTTTAGATGCCTCTCTGTTGGCTTCCTTTCAATGGCCCATCCAATTAATCACTCAATCAGCCTCACAAAATGGTCCTAGTTCAAACTACTAGTCCTTTCGGTATGAAATATTAGATCAACTGGCTCCATGATCTTCCTGCTCAACTCTTCCTGGCCCTTTCATGCTTGCCACCCATTTTTCCTGGTTTTCTGCCACATCCTGGGTAGCATGACTTCACTTCTCAAAAACAATATCATGATTATACCTTATACCTCTCAGTGGTTGAAAAGGCTCCCAATCTCTAGGAGCTGATACCAAGCCCATGATCTTCATATGCCAACTCACCAAATACTACCAATACATTTAATTGTGAACCTCAGGAGTTAGGACTCCCACATTCAACTTGATGCGGGTTTATGTTACAGGAAATATCCACATCAGTTCCTCAGCAGGGGACTTTCCAGCTATACTTCTAGAGCTAGCATGCTAGTTTCCTGTAAAACTTTCTTACACACCTCAGATGCTCTTAGACAGTCTATCTCTGCTCCCACAGGATACTGAACACTCTTCTAAGAAAACTGAAAATTCTTCTACTGTACTTCACTGTTATTCTTCTGGTTATGTGTCCATAAGCCTTGACTTAAACTACTTCAAATAAGGGAGCATGGAGATGTCCTCATTTCAGTTTTCCAGCTCCCAGCATAAGGTCTAGAACACAATGGACACTCCATAAAAGCCCACTGAATGCCTGATCGACTGACTGAATGACTAAAATAAACAGATAAAAGAAGGTATGGGGTTTTATAGCTATTGTCTTCAAATGAATCTTTCCTCAATGCATGTGACACATGATATCAGACTCAACTGAACAACTTAGAATGTGACACTAGACTTTTTATGTTTGTCCTTGGGTCAAATATAGTATTCAACAAAACCATAGTAGATACCTCTCACATTCAAGAAGGCTGTCTTCTTCTAGATTTATTATAAATGAATTGTGAGTTCAGAATGAAGTCTCTAGTGTGGGCCCTTTTTACCCATCAATCTTGACTTGGAAGGAAGCTAGATCTTCCCATCTTAGTAGGGCTACATTTGTTTAAGTAGAGGATAGCTAAGAAAGACAGTTGAAGAGGTTCCGCTCATAGGAGAGAACATATGGTAGGTCTCCACTCAGAATGAGCTTCCTGGTCAAAACTGCCTACAGGTGTTGAAGAAAAGCATCTCCGGGCCCCCAGAGGAAACTGGCTTTCCTTGCAACTTTTCATCAAGGCCTGGATGAATGCAGGCCATCCTGACAAGCAGAGAAAGGGCAAAGGACAGGCTGACTTTAGACCTTGGGCCATCCTCTTACCCAAGTCCAATAGTTCTCATTCACATTATACTCAATGTGAATAACAATCCCTGATGCAATATAGTATGGCAGACACTTCTCCAAACAATATTTTTAATAAAATCACAACCTAATTGAACATTCTTCTATGACACCTACTTTAAGAATGAGCTGTCATGATACCCTTAGACGACAGGAAGTGTGGTCCCTGAAACTCCAACCAAGTCCAACTCTCTATGCGGTCCATTTCACCTGTCTATGACACAACCACCTTTTTTTCCATCAACCCATGTATTTCCCAAAACCTGAGCTCATCTTCACCTCATCTTTAAAACTTTAACAAATTACATCCTTTCTCTTACCACTCCTTCATTCTGTGGTACCTCAGAATCTGGATGCTGGGCAAAAAACTCAGTACCATGAAAGTCCTCACTCTCTAGCTTTCCCCTTCCACCCCAGAAGTCCACTGGCTTTCTCAGTGTTCTCAAAAAGGAACACGGACACCTGACACCTATGCAGGGGCTGCCATAGCCATCAACCCCTTTGCCCCATTGAACCCAAAGTTTTAGGCTATGCAAGGGGACCTGCTACTCCTAGAATCTTAGAAATTCCTACGTCCCCACACCAACGTCAACTACAGCTGCTTGTCTTTCTGACCTGTAAAGGATTTTAGAATCCCAGCTGAGTATGATCTTTGCCATGCTTTCCCTTTGATAAAATTATAGGACTTTCTTCATTTTAGTGGAGATCTGTGAGATTACTTCGTGTCCTGTGATTCTCAGCCCAAGATCAGGCATGAAAACGGTTTCCTGCCTTGGGAGTTCAGACACTCCAGTTCTAAGAAAACAAAAAGACGACATGATCTTCATCCCCTGAATCACTAAGGAAAAAGGTCTGCTCCGATTTGTGGTGCTGAAGACTATTTCTAATCCTGCATACTAAGCATTTGCATTCATTTGCCTGCAGGCTGGGCTAGGGGCTCTATTCCATTGACCAATTCTCCCCTGACTACAGACATCTCTGAACTCCAGGATTCTGCTCTCTGTAAGCTGTAAGGCTGAGCTTCCTCCTGGATCTGCTCAAAGCCATTTACCTGTTGATATCAGGCATAACAAGGCAAATACTGTGTGCTGTCTGAAAAGTGGCCTAGACCTAGCTCAGAAGTCAACGTGAAAGTAGGTTCTGCCAGTCAAATCCAGCCCACTGCCCATTTTCCTATGTCTTGTAGGTTAAAAACACTTTTTGTACTTTAAGATGGTTGGATGAGGTTTTAAAAAAAGAATATTTTGTAACACATGACATGATAATATGTGATAGTCAACTTTAGTACCCATATATGACATTTTACTGGAACACAGCTACACTTACTCATTCGCCTGTTCCTTATGGTTACTTTCACACTAAAATGCCAGAGTTGAGAACTTGCTACACAGAGTATATAGTCCTGGAAGAGGAAGACAATTACTTTGCACAAAATATTTCCTCACCGAAGTCCAGCTCATAATTGAGTCAACTTCAATGATAAATTCTTTTTTGATTATTTAATTAGAAATAAAGTTTATAGCACTTACACTAAAAGTTGAAGAGCTTAAAGAGATTCTGGCTGCGAATCATTACACACTAAACTAGAAGTCACTTTTGCTTGCTTGTTTTTGCTTTTTCTTGTTTTTTTTTTTTTTCAATTATTTTTAGTCCATGTTGGCAATATCTAATGATTGCATTCCTCTTGAGGAGTTGATACCTGTATATAATACATCTCAATTTTTTCTTCATCTCGCCTCCATCCTCTTTCTTCCTTGGTGTGCTTCCCTTTTGCAAAAGATCTATCTCTTTATTAGCTTTTATCTATCTTTAATTTTGCTCTTTTTTATATCTTGGATTTCTCATATAAGAGAAACAATATGATAGTTAAGCTCCTGCATCGTATGGTCTCATGGTGCACCCATTTTCCTACAAATGACTCAAGTTCATCTTTCTTTATGGTAGAGTAGTACTCTTTATGTATAAATACCATATTTTCTTTAACCATGCATCTGTTCATGGACATATCAGCTATTTCCCACATTTAGCTATTATAAGTTGTGCTGCTATAAATGTGGGTATGAATGGACCACCTTAATATGATATCTTAACTCATGATGAGGTATTCTGGCTCCTTCCTGAAGACTGCCTTGCCCTCTTCACAATCACACTGCCTGGGCCACCTCCATTCTCACTCTGCAAAATGTGAAAAATGATTTATTTTGCAGGAGATTATTCTCCCTCTAATATTTATGGCCTCCCAGAACCTTAGAATGGGACTTTATTTGGAAATTTTGTCATTGCAAATACAATTACTTAAAGACCTAGACATAAAACTTAACATATCCACTGGTCCCTAAGTCCTATGACTGGTGTCCTTAGAATAAGAGGACACAGATATACAGAGGAGGCCATGTAAACACTCAGACAGAGGTTGAAGTGGTGCTGCCACAAGCCAAGGGATGCCCAGGGCTACCAAAAGCCATTTACAGGTAAAGCAAGATCCTCTCCTAGCAAGTATGAAAGGAGTTTGACACTGATAACACTTTTTTAATTTTTTAGGCTACATGAACAGAGAAAAGAAAATTCTGTATTTTCAAGCCACCCAGTTTGTGGTACTCTGTTATTGCAGCAACAGAAAACTAGTTATGTCCCTCATTTCTGTAGATTTGCAAACTTCCCAAAGACCTTTTTCAACTACTTGGCCAGCTTATTCTTACCAGAATTTTCAGAATTGGTCAGTCTATAAAATTCTGCCATTCTTTTGTTGAGGTAAAGTGAGACTCAGTCATTTAGTATCTAGGAATAAAAGGTAGGGATTCTGCCTCGTCTTTGCTAACTACTTTTGCTAAGTGATGATCCTAAAAGGGTTTTGAAATTAATCCACTTTGGGGGGCTCAACCACTTAAGAGAAGGCTCACTTCTCCTTATGGAAGGTTTTCATGCCACTTTCTACTGACCATTTCCACCTAAGGTGTATCTCAAAGGTGGTTGTGTTTCAGCCATGGAAATCCAGATTTTTAGCTGTGGTCTGAGCATTCTGCTAAAGTCATCTCACCAAAACACAAAAACTCAGAAACCTTTTGAACCATGAAAATGTTCTCTAACAAGTTGTGTCATATGTTACTCATTTAGGAATATTGCAAAAACACTACTTCTCACCATATTTGTAAATGAAAAACACATGAGTGTAACCTGTAATACCACAAGAAAAATTGCTCTTTTGTGTGTTCAGGCTCAGACTTTTGAAATATGAACCCAGAAAGGGAATTTTAACTTCAGCTGTTATGTTCTTGTGCCTTATTGTGCCAGTGGAGGAGCTACATTTTGAAAGTTAACTCATGCATATAGAGTAATGCACTGTACACCAGGTATCATCATGGGAGCGGCAGTGAGACCAGGGATCCCATCTCAGCATGGCCACTGGCTGGTCGTGTGACTTTAGGCAAATGACCCTTAGTTTCCCTGAGACTAAGTTTTAGCATCTGTGAAAAGGGGATAATGACAATCTGAGCTCCTGTTGGGATTGTATCATTATGAGATAATGTATATGAAGACATTTGTAAAAAGTAAAATATCAAGGTAATAATTGTTTCTTATTGTCACAAACTCAATTTGGTAATTAAAGCATACTACATTTAAAAAGGCTAGTGAATTAAAGATTATTTGCTCTCATGTCAATTAAAAAATACTAAATGGACCTATAGCACCCTTAAAGAGTTTTCTAACTAGTTCGTCTCTAGAGTCCTTCACATTTATTATTTGGGTTGAATCAATATTGTTATCTACCTGTCAATTTTTCTTATTCTTCAATGCAGAAGGAGAGCAGTCTTTTTTATGACTGACTCAGAAAGTACTAAACAGATTGATATATCCACTGATAACAGGATGAATTGGAACACACGTAGCAAAAGCTCATCACTTTACTGCATACTGAATCTGGCAAAAATACTTTCTTAGAAGTAACGTGAAAATAGAACTTATCTGTCTTCCATTACTTTCGTGGATGGCAACAAAAGGAATAGAAGGTTATCTGATGAGTCCACAGCTTGGTACTTTCCAATGAAATGTATCATATGGCTGTTATATATTTTTAAAAAGAAGTTGAAATATAATAATGCTCCAAGCTGAATTTCTAGTTAAACTCTGAAAATGGCCAATTCTAATTTGCCCATATTTACTTAGTTTTAACAATTCCCACATTGTTTGGAAAGGTGGTTAATGAGAAGTGTTCAGGCAGGACTCAAAGCCTTCCCTGCTGTTCAAAGATGGATAGTCTTGGAGGACTAGGGCCAGGAGAGGGAACGGCTGAAGTTACTATATAAACAAGGTGGATGTGGGCTTAGCCACAAAGGTGAAATACATCCTCAGAAATTTAGAGCTGGAAGAAATCTCACTGAAGAGCTAAACTCATCTCTGCATGTGAAACGAGGCCTAAAAAGGAAAAAAAAATATCTCTCTCAAATTCATAACCCAAGTCCAGGCCACAAGTGGAACCCACATGTCAACGTACCTCATCCAAACCATGGCTTCCAATATTCCACAAAGCTCTACTTATAAAGATTTCCTTTCAGGCATCTCATGAAAAGTCACACAAATTATTCATAGTGATGTTTGCAGCTATGTCATTATTTTAATAATGATAACTTAAGTTTGTATAACACAAGAATTGATATTTTGCTACAGAAAAAATAATCTCTTGCCTTCCTTTGAACCAAGAAAAGGTCAACATTGAAAGGATTTAAAATCAAAGAACACCAAGACAGATACACATACACACAAAAAAAAAATGCTTTTAGATTTAAAAACCAGAATGTTGATTGTTGACATTGTTCTAGGATGCTGATGGTTAGAGTCAGTTACAAATAAGTAACTCAAAGAATATACATATGAGAGAGTGATACTTGAAGAAAAAGAACGAAAAATAAAACTAAGTAATTGCATGGTCTTTGATATGCCAACATTGAGATCTATCTCTGAGATTTCCTAATGCCAATGAGCAAACGGAAGGGACAGGAATGAATAAAGGCTAATTGTTCGCAGGGAAGCACAGCAGGGCATAGACAGCCGCTGAGCCTTGGGAAAGCTTGCTCAGGAAGATTTGTGCCTGCAGAAGAAATAAGCCACGCTTTCTAGTAAGGGAGTGGGCAACGAACCCAGGAGAGCTCAGAACTGACTGCTTGAATTGGTGAGGACAGTTGGCTGGGAAAGTTCCTAGGTTACCTAGGAAGCAAAGCAGGCTGAAATTTCAATGGCATCACACCCTGGCTGCCATATCGCCCACACATTTAAGATAATTGGCAGGCTAGCTTTCGAGTGCTGTCCCACTTTGGTCCTACAAATTCTCAGCTGCGGACAAACTGGCCTGTCCTGAAACCGTGTCTTACCGCTTTCTCAATCTTCTTTTTTCCTACATGCCATGCTTTCCATCCCTCATTAATATGCACATGTATGAACTGCTCTGCAGATTCCAAATTTCACCTCATATTCAAAGACAAGTTGAGAATCCACCTCCTATTCATTCTCTGTAAAATGTTTCCTGGGTACTCCTGTATGCTGGTATCCCATAGGTTTGTCTTCCTATTATGAGAATAGTTCCAGCTTTCTCTCCTCAGGACACCTTTTCTAATTACTGAAATAAGGTGATCCAAATCAAATCCTTTACTGTCATCTCTGACCTCTCCCTTACAAAGAATGCTGGACTTGGTGCTTTGTTAGTATCACTATCTTTTCCAGATGCTCACTGGAGCCACTTTATGTCCTCAGGGCAGTGGTGGTGAACTACAGCAGAGGCTGCCTTGGGCTCTCTGTATTATTGAAAGCTCTAAACGGTTCTCCATCAGTGCCTTAGGAAGACACTAAAATTAGGGGGAATATGAAAATGTGTAGTAAGGAAAACGAGTTCGCATTTCAATGAAACCAAGGAAGGGGAATAGTCAAAAAGCATAAACAGAAGGGAGCCACCGGGGAATGGTGGAGAGTCATTCCTGGTACCCTGAAAGTACTCAGACATTCAAAGATGTCTCTGCTCTTGGGTTCTTGGGTGGAAGGGGTAAGAAATTAGGCCAGTTATAGCCTGGGACTGAATACTACTTTATTTCCTTAGAAGATGACTAAAAAGAACTTGTGATGTACATTCAGTGACAAATGCTTTGTATGAATGACACATGGCAGCTGGGTGGCCATCTGTGCTTTAGAGGAGCTGCCTCTATTACTTCTGTGTAGCTGCATGGATACATGTACAGCATCACCGCGGAGACCCCAGTGTTCTCTTCATTTCTTGCACAAGAGACCTGAGCTTAGGCTGTACCTCACAATAAAGCTAATTATACCCACAGCACTCACTACATAAGGCTTAAAATAAAAGAGGCACAGTCACAAATGTGAGCAATAATTTTTCATCTAGTGGTTAATAACACTAGTCACTATAATAAGCTAGAAAAATCCCATATACGTTCCACTAGACTTTTCTTTTTTTATTTTAAAGAGAAAAGAACAAAAATCAAAATAACAAAAACAAAGACAAAAACAAAACAACAATAGAAATGATACAGAATTCCAAAAAAAGATGATAGGAAATTAGCAATGGTTGTTGTATTACACATCGTTATCTTAAAAGTAGTTGCTCAGATTACCAGTATAAGCATGCAAGAATGATCAAACAATCAAACATTAACCATTCCTTTCAATAAACCATTAGAAATTAGTGGTACAATTGTCTTAGCTATCTCAAGGCCTTAGGTTATAGCCCAGAGCAACATGTAAAGCAAATGACCCTTTAGGGTGGCAGTGTTCCACACACTAGCATTGGACTTTCAAAAGCTACCGCCATAGTATTGAGACACTTAAGATGAGGTACTGGGGGAAGGCTGGGGATTTAACTCAGCTGCCCAGCGCCTGCCTGGCAAGCACGAAGTCATGAGTTCGATTCCCGGTACTGGAAAAAAAAAAGATGAGGTACTGGTCCTTTCATCTGTGTGCAATTATTTAGTTCCCAAACAGTACCAATAACAAACTATACCAAAGTGTAGAGCCATCTACAACAGCAGATATTTTATCCTAAGGTAAGAATAAACAAAAACATCTGCAATGAATTCATGGATAAAGTTATATTTATTAATAAACTGTTTTGCTAATAAAACACCATCTGCAAGACACCCTCAGTTTCCATTCAATTTGAGTAAGTCTTGTCCTGTTTTCAGATGCAGTTCCCAGAAAAGTCTTCTAAACCCAACTGCAGAACACACAAGACCTCTTTTGGTTGCCTAGAATGTTAATACATTCAGTAGCATAAAGGTTTGAAGCAAATTATTTGTTAAATGACATACCTGAATTGAAAAGGTGACATTTTGCAACTAAGTTGGTTAGACTTCTACTCTCTTTACTATTGATGCAAAAATTCTAAGAAGCATGGAAATGTTTCACAGATAAGAAAAAAAAATTCCCCAGTAGGTAGACATTTCCCCAGAAGTACAGACATTTAAACAAACATGGGCACATAAACACACAAGTATGTCACATTCAGTAACAGTTTATCACAGCTCAATTCCCAAGTCTAATCCTATCTGCTTATCTACATATCTTAGCATGATGTCTGTTTTGTGGTCCTTAGCTCTCTTTGCTTCCTCCCATCCCAAATGCACATCACTAACAAAATATGTCAACCTCTTGTCACCAGAGTCAGGGGGAGAGTTGAGAAAGCTCAGAAAAATGTTGCAATTGGTGTATGGATAAACCCTTTTGAAACAACTTACAGTAATACTACCACTCTGTGAAGATGGCTACAATGACTAGGGATACAGAACCCAGTGCCTGGAACTGTTGGCGCCAGGAGTTGGGGCTGGATTCTAATGCTAAGTGCTTTTGAAAAGTGCATCAAGATTTAATAGGATGAATTTTCAGACTTGGTCAGAGTTTTAGCCACATAAATTCCATTAGGTTCAAAGCTCCGTAACACTTTACCCTGTCTATATTTATGGCTACATTTGAATCTACATTCTTCTGTGGGGCTCTCTAACTTCATATTTTCTTTCCTCCTATTTTTGGTTTTCACATTGCTCCTGAATTCTGTATATTCCTCTGAGTTTAGTGCCCTGAGCTTCTCTCTGCTCCTCTTTAAAATCTTTCCTTGAGACATGGATTTTCAAATAAATACTCCCTCCACGGATCACCTACCATAGCTTTCTTGCACCTGACCCATTTTTCATAGAAAGCTCTATCAAAGTCTATTTGCACCATCACTAGATGCTGCTCCTTGGACAACCATCTCCAGAGTTGATGGCACCTCAGACTCTGTTTGAAAGTGCACCTCTCATTGGTGTGCCAGTGTGCCGAGTGAAAGCATGAAGTCAGTTCTGAATCTGGGTCAGCCCATTTGTGAATGTATAAGAGAGAGGATCATAACAGAGTGGATCTCACTGGGTCTGCGACCTGTCACTGCACTAATGAGGTATGGAAACAGGCTAGCAGACTGCTGTATGGAGCAGCGCTATTTTCAGGTCAGTCCTGAGTGACAGCAGTGCTATGTAAGGAGGAAAAAGCAGACACCTGGGGAAAGCAAGGGACAAGCATGACACCCCAATCTCCCATTATAGTCCTCTTTCAAAGGAGATTTCTTTTGTTTTTTAAAACTGAAAAAGCGGTATGAAGGCATCCAGTAGAAATCAGGGCTAGGATTTCTCAATAACTAGACAGTAGAACACAGTAAGAAAAAAGCAGACAGACTACGATTAAAGAAATATAGCTCAGGTTGGATTCCGTATCAGTTTCCACCTTTGTTTATGTTGTTTGGTTAACATTATGGCTTTGAAAATGTAATCAAGTAACCATTTTTGAAATCCATTCATTCATTTATTGAGTATCTACTATGTGCCAGGCATTTGCTAGGTGCTTGAAATACAGACAGGATGAGATAGTCCTTGCCCTCAAGGAGCGCACAGTCTAGTAGATAAGACAGACACACAAAGGAGTACCTGCAATACAGCGAAAGGAGTGTCAGGCAGGGCGTGTGTAAGGAGGCACTAGAGGACCCCAGAGGAAGTGCTCTGTTATTAAGCTAGGAGGACCAGGGACAGTTTTACAGAGAAGATGACCACTGAGCAGACCTGGAGGAGAAATGGGAGTCCACCAGCAAGACAGAGGAGGGTGGGGAAAGATTCTGAGCTGAGGGGACAGCAGGCAGAAACGCAAAGAGGCATGACAGAATGTGACACGACAGGGAACCACAGGTGGGTCCATATGACTGAGATATCATCTGTGCACAAAGAAGTGGTGAAATATGAGGCTAGAGAGGGAGGATGGAACCAGAGAAAGAGCCTTGCATGTGGAAGTAAGACAGTTGGAATTTGTCCCAAAGTAATGAGAAGACACTGAAGAACTGGAAGTGGAGAGTGACACAGTAAGATCCACCTATGAGATTAGACTTGTGGAGGATGATCAGAAGAGAGGTGAGACCAGAATGAAGGCGACCAGTGGGGGAGGGCTATCAGTGGGTTTGAAGGCAGTGGGGGAGGAAAGATACTTAGGAGGAAGCTTGACAAGACTTGATGAATGATGACACAAAAAGCAAACTTGCCTCAGAAGTGAAACAATATTAAAAACATACGTCCCAAGAGTCCAACCAACAGTACCAGGCCTCCCTTCCTCTGCGTTCCCATTGTCCACTGCCATCATGGCATCTGCTGAGGAGGAACAGAAAGACGAGCGAGAGGGCTCATGGGGGCAGACTCCTCTACTTCACACACCACTACCTTGGAGTCTGTAACAATTCAGACAGGCTGCCTGTCACTCCTATGGAGTAAGAATTTGAACCTACTTTCTTCCTCTGTGTCTTTTCAAGCCTTTAGTCACCAGTAAGAGGAATCCAATCTAAAGGCAGTGGCTTCTTCCAATCAGGTGCTTGAGGTGCTGTAGGCAGCCGCTCATACGGTGGTGTCTGAGGGGCAGCCCCATACATGTCCCCCACCCAGGGGCCACAGGGTCTGGAATCCAATCATTAGCGATTCACTCCTTTGAGAGAGGCTTTGATCACTCTGGACTTCACTTTTACAAGGCAATAGTTCCTGAGATAGGTAGAATTTTTGATTATTCTAAGCTCAGTGGAATTCTCTTGCTCATAATACCTTGTGCTTTGACAGAAGGGATGGAGTTAGTGCGTATAAGAAGGCTATGTAGGCACTGTGGAAGAAGGAGACGTAGAAGAGGGACTGAGGGATACACAGGGTGACATTAAGAGCGTGCCTAGAAGCAGCCCTGTAAGCACAAAGGAAAGTAAACTTCTTAAAGAATCCCTTCCACTTCAGGTTCCATAAAAATCACACTTCTATGATCTTGTACCTTAAGGAACTTCTGGGTTTCATGTTTATAATGTGCTACTGGCTCGTGAAGACCGATGTTAAGTAACTCACCAATGCTTTGTGAACCTTATACTACTTATGACCAATTAAAACTTCCAGTGGTATTCATTTGTATGTAATACTATTTCAAATGTATTTTCTGAAATGATTTTTATACCTTCCAGGTTTCATTCACTCAGCCCAACACATCTTTTGTCATTCTGAATCACGGAGAGGGAACTGCACTTGCAGAGTGTTAATCAGTCATGTCACAAGTGACAGAAGATCAAGAATCAGACTTTGACCTTGAAGAGTCTCACATACAGCTCAATAAATAAATAAGAGCTGTCTGTGAACACTCGGTAATAGAGGTTAGAAAAGTGAACTAAACAATGAAACAAAACTTTAAATATTACTTACTTCACTTGTTTGGAGGATGGTGAACTTTGGCAGTTTAGTCTTTGAACTGGCTGCACTGGGCTTTCCATCCAGCAGTGATCCGAATGACAGATTCCCAAAGCTGTTCTCAAATTCAATGGAAGGTTTCAGTGTTGGAGAGATGTCTGGTGCCTGGTCTTGGCCATCCATGGGTCTGACATATGCCGTTGGCTTTTGTTGCCCCACGCTTGTTTTGCAGTAAAGCCCTGGAGGGAAGTTCTGAACCACAAGGCCACTGCTGGGAGCTAACAAAGAGGAAGCAACCAGGGGAGACCCAGGTGCTTGCACTGTAAATTCAGATTCTTCTGATGAGTTGGCCTGAAAGATTTCTTTGAAAGCATCTTCTCCACCAGCCTTGGGGTTGCTGTCTTCCTTTGAAGATGCGTTGGACTCTTCAACTGAGCTGATTTGGGGCTGTTCAGCTGGGTAGACAAAGAAGTCTTCCAGTCTAGTTTGAGGCTGCTCCTGTGTGGAAGTCTGCATCTTGTTTGGCTGACTGCTGGCCTGGCTTGCCGGTACAGTGCTAGAGTTATGACTATCTCGTGGCCACTCAGGCTTTGACTTTCTGTTGCTGTGTATGAGTGTGGAATTCAGTATCACGACAGACGGTGGAGGCATTGGGGCCGAGGGGTGAGTATTATCCTGGTGAGGTGGGATCATCCGGTTCTTCTGTTCTGGAAAAAAGCTTGGTTCGTTTTTGTTGATGGGAGTCTGGGGCACAGAATTCTTTGGGATTCCCACTAGATGATTCTGATTAGAATGGTTAGTTAGCAAATCCTTCATTTCATCATAGTTTCCAAGCGTGTTCTGGACTCGGTTGGCAAGGGCATCACCTTTGTTTGTCTAAAATAACAAAAAGATGGGGGTGGGAGGAGAGAGAATGAATAGGTTTGTGTTTCCTAATGTTAATGTTTCAAACAGATGCCTTAAGTAGACTAGCAGATAGGGTTCTTTAAAATTGTCATGCTGCCAAATAATTTCATACTTTTCATGTGCTATGTAAGAGAAATATCAATAATGCCACTGAAAGACCTTCTTGGAATGAGTGTGTATGACTAATAGTTGGTGTGCTTCCCAGTCTGCTCTTAAACATACTCAACAGGAAAGAGTTTTTAAATTACATAATTTATTAATTTTATCAGAAAAAATTATTTTAGGCCAGATGAGCTGAATTTTTACATTATACATTATGTAAATCTACATTATGATTAACAACTTCCATTTACTGGTCACTGGAATTATAATGGACTGTTCCACTTACATATATTTTTGACACATCAGCCTTTGTATTGCACTATACCATGGAAAAGGCTTAGCCTATTGGGTAAGAAATTCAGGTATACTGTGGTATTCTGTTATGTGAAGTTTAGCAAAGTATGGGATTAAACAACATTTAAATCAGATAACTTATGACTAAAATGTATCTAAATCCTTTTAATCAAAGAAATGTATAAATTGCTGGTGTCTGCCTATATAGTATAGGGGCAACTGTGTTTACATGTTGATGACTCATACTCATTTACTTTGAAATGATGCAATTGTTGATCAACCGTGACTCGAGCTCTCCTGTGCCTTTGCAGTGATTTAGAAAAATTTATTCCAAACTTCAGTTGTTGAAGTCAATCAAAACAAAGTCATCTTTTCAAAGTAATGTAAGCCAAATGCATAGGAATTAGAGAGGCAATGAAATCAATCTACGGACAATCGAAAGACCAGCTCACCATCTCCTATAGGCTACACTAATCCCATCAAAAACGGCTGTGATTGTTTTTAAAATAATTAAGCTGCTAAGTAGGCTTTCGCGGTAAAGAAAGCAAAGCTTTCATGACTAAAAAATAGTGGGAAGCTGTATACTTGGAAATGACTTTGAAAGAAAACTCAACTAGTTCATCCTTGAAAACTACTTTTATTATTTTCTTTACCTGCCACAGAGGTTGTCAAAACAAGCTACTGAATTCGAAGGGCAAAGGACTTCTTTGTGCCAAGGCTGCACTATCCTGGCCCAAAATATTGCAACCAAAGAAGGCTACCATTGCTCATGACACCGACTAGCAACTGGGCCATTAGCTAGAGAGGGCAGCACCATAGGTGTCCCTCAGATCCCAGAAGCCACAGGCATGCTCCCCATGCGGAGGAGAGGGTGACCACCTCCCTGGTGGTAGATTTGCCACTACAGAAAGATGTTAACATCTAAAGTATGTCATATGCCCCCAAAAGTGCCCAGTTTCCTGGTGTCCTCAGGGACTACATCTACCCAAGCGGGGGATCTCAGCCTAACCCTACATTGTATGACTGCGTGTTGTTCTCTGTATGTGAACATGGAAGAATATGCAGATGGATGGAGAGTGAAGTGCTAGAAATGGATGAAATCACTCAGGAACAGAAAATGTAGAACGAGAAGCTCAATCGGGCTCAGGCGCCAATCCTGGGAAACATCAACCTTGAAGAGACTGGAGGAAGAAGAGGACCCAGCAAAGGATACCAAGAAGGAACAATCACAGAAAGAAGCAAACTTGAAACCTTGGCCTCATTATTAGCGCCATGTACAAGTGCTATAGGAAGTATTTCACCACCCCGCATGTTAAATCATATAAGACACTTCCAAAGAAATGAGGGCAATTAGAGAAATATGAATTTCAAAGATTAAGGAAAAGTATGCTAAATATATGCTAAGGGAGTTCTGTGGGAAATAAGGATCTTTAGAAATCCAATAAATATATGTTGATCTTAGTTTTATGCTTAAGAACATCTTGGATTGCATCATATGCAACCTTGGTGCTGAAGTAGTGATTAAACAATTAAGATTCTATTTAATCCTCCACTGAATAATCTCTCCATTTTCAAAAGTACATTTGATAGGCATATTTAAAAGATATAGATCTGTAGAAATCACTTTATTCCCTAAAATTTCCCAGGATTGTCATTTTTGAATGGCAGACAGTACTTTTCAGCAAAGGCAAGAATAAATTCTTTGCATGTAGCAGTCTCCTTCAACTGAGTTGCACAATGAACTATTTGGGCGGCAGCCAAAGCCAGTCTCTCTCTATTCCATCCCTAAATATAAAACAAAGAAATGTTATCGTGCTAAGGGCCAAGAAGAACTCAACGCAAGCTTTAAACATTTGCAAGGTTTTTCTGGCCCCTCAAACAGATTGTCTCTTGGGCCAGATGACTGCATGGCTAACGGACACTGATACTTGGCTGTATTCAAGGATCTGACATTACCAGGGAAAACAACACTACAGACTCACAACCTTGTCCCTACGTGTTACAGAGACCATCAAAAACTGCGTGGCCCAGAGAAGTCTGCCCATCTCTCTGGGCTAACAGCATCAGGATCTAATAACGTCACTTTTTATATGCATGCGAGAAGGCTAGTCACATACCTACTCTTGTTTCAGTAGTAAACAGAAGAGACATGTACAACTTGTGCTAGGTGGGAAGAAATGTGTCTAGTTTTTATGTCTCTTAACTTGTGTTTATTGTTATAATTATCTGGGTTTCTGAGGCAGGCTTACACATTTTTCTCACATGTAGATTTCAAAATACAATTGAAATTAGCAGAAATTCTGAACTGGTCAATATTTAAAACTGTATAAATGCGTAAAATTAAGGGAAAATTATAGTTTGACTATGTCTAGAAAATCAACCTCTTCCTATCTACACATTAACTATTCATATTAATTAAATATATACATACACATATATATGCTAAGATTTCCTTCACAGAATAAAACTGTAACTTTTAAAGGTCAGAGATCACTTTTTACTTATTTTCACCCAAGACTTAGCACCATGCCTAATGCATATAAAGTAAATAGTCACAATATCACAGAAACAAACTACAATTCATATCCTGCCTGTGTCCAAATAAATAATCTGCAAAGGCCCAGAGAAAAACGTACATAGGCTGGTTTGGTTACTACAATTAGAGAACACATTGAAATTTGAGCTTCCTGGTAGCTAAAGCCAAAAGGAAAGCTCCTAGGTGAAAGACTTCGCTTTACCTGACAATAAAAACGTGTGGTGATTTGTTAAAGAAGACAAATGGCTAGTTCATACTACAGCGTGAAAAAGAATTTCTCTATTGGCTCATTTATAAAAACCTCTGAGCAACAAAACAAATCATGTTTTCAGCACCAATTTTCCAGAAAATGCAAAGATGTTCCTTGTTTGACTTTTTCTCATGACTGGAAACCAAGAGTATCACACTGAAGTGTGATTCAGAGAAGGCAGCTCTGCATGTGCAGGTAGGATCTCTAGACTAACAGGACCCGGGGGTGTGGCTTCCTTCAGGACTGTGACATAGGAGTGGGGCTAGGTTAGCCTGTAGAAATGGAAGCCTGGCATCTCCCTTAGTCACAGCAGACAATTCAAAGTTGAGTTCACTGGTGACAGTTTGATTTACTGATTGAACAAAGATCCAAATGTTTTCCATAGCAGATGTGCAGTGGTTACAGGCGGGAATTACTATGGTCATTCTCATGACATATTTGTAAATTCAGAACACACAAGAGGAAAGATCAGGCACAGACGACATACAGACACAGAGCTTCAAGTCTACCAGTCAGTGATCACCAAATAATGTCCAGTCCAGTCTGCCAGAGTCAACTGTCTCTCCATGACTGCAGATGGGCAACTGTCAACCATTTCTTAAAATTCTGAATATATAGATATGAGGTCCACTAGATAGAAAACCCAATGGGTCTTGAGGTACATTGATATATACCTACAAGATGTGCTGTCACTATACACCATAGTTCTTATTCACACTAAATGTTTCTTTTTACCTTCTCAGGTCTTGGTAATGCGATTAAGGAGCAGAATGTTCTTAGCAGTCTTGATCGAACTCTATAAACATGGCAAAGATGAAGTTTAGCCACTTCAATCAATTATAGGCTTCTTTCAATTTGGCCAATTCTTTACTTCCCGTTCTAGATAATTGGTTGATTCCTTAAAAGTAACCTCTGCAGCCATTATTTTGTAAGTAATCACAATTTCTCCATCATCAAGGAAATGTATTTTCCAACTTTTTTCAGGCATAAATTACATGTCTGGTTTGTGGCTCATGACTAACAGCACTCCTTCATTGAAGCTTTTTGCCTCTCATTACTTTAGGAAATGCAAACTTCCCTCGGTTTGCTTCTAATGCTATCTACAAATAAGTAGTGCAATTTCACTGCCAGACTAATGTGCCAGGAGGTTAGTGTACCATGGTAGTTATTATTAATAAAAGAAGCAAAATAATTGAAGCTTTAAGGTTCATTTTTTTTTCTTTCTTATTGCTACTAAAGTGTGTGATTTAGTAATTCTTTTAGTCCAATCTTAATATTTTCATAGATAATCTAAGCTGGATGTTGTTATTTCTTTCTTTATTCTAATTATACAAGTAACAATGCCTTGGATTTTGTACAACATTTTAGAGAGTTCAGAGCAAGATTTTCCAGATTGTTTCATTTGATCCTTTAACAACCATATGAGTCAACACAGTAGCTCTGGTTCCATCTGGACATTATCTGTCCTAGCACAAATGGCATTGGGCATGCCGCTGATACCTCTCCGCACATCAGTTTCTGCATTCTCACGGAACTGTGACAAGCTGCAAAATGTTAGCTATTGCTATTCCTATGATTCATCTCCAAAAGGAGGAAACTATGGGCCAGAGAAACTAAGTTTCTTCCCCACAGTCACATAACAGATAAGTTTATCAAGACTTTTGACTTCCTGTCAGATATTGTTCTGTTACACATACAGAATCACAAAGAACTGGGTGCAAAGTCTAAATATACAATGTACAAAGATATAATGATGTAGAGGTACCATCTTAGTTCTCTGAATTAAAATTCCTCAAGAGAAGCATGAGGAAAATATGCATTTCACTTGTTATAAGAAGCAAGAAAGCACAGCCATAGTGCCCTAGCCCAGTGCCTTGCACACAGTGGGTACAGGCCAGAGTCTCACAAACCTTCCCATGCTCACCTAGACAGGTCACATGGTTACATCTTCCTTAGGCACTTTTGAAGACATCTTTCTCAATAGCATAGCACAAACTCCAATGTGAAAGTTATAAGCTGGGAAAACAGCCCCAGAGAAAGAAGTTTCCCACTAACAAATAAATCTGGGAGAGGTCAACATTGTTTTCATTCCAAGTGTAGTAGTGGTGAAGCAAAGAACAGGAAAAAAACAGGAAGGAAAATGAGAGAGCCCCATTTCTTCTTTCAGCCAGGGAAGTGCAGTCTTAAGGTCTGGAGTTCACACCAGTTAGTTAGGAAGTGCTGATGCTATCAGTTAAGTGATCAGATAATGTTTTAGGCTCTAGGGTAGCAAGAAATTTCCTGAAAGCCCACGTTCACCACCATGAAGTTTGATCCTCAGTTTCATAAGAATTCCCACTATAATCCTATGGAATAGTTGCTTTATGTCATCGTATCAACCATTGGGTTGTGAGTTAGCCCTAGATTTCCCACTGCCACTGGCAGCCACACATCCCAAGATCGTCTGCCTCAGTTTTAGTCTGAGAAGATTTTGGAGGTCCACATCAATTCTAAGGGTCATAAAATGATGGAAGGAAAAGGAATATTCCTCAGTGATTTTCCAGGGAATCTTGAACACAGACACAAGATGTCAGCCAATCATCAAAGAAAGGATGAAAGAAAAAGAGCTACGGGTTTACCAACTGTTAGCATGATTCTTTCCTTCATAGTTCTGACTCAAGAACAAATGTCCTTCCCCGTAAAGGGGCACAAAGGCCTTAAGCTACTACTCATATACTAGGTCTCGCCCTGCACAAAACTAAATGGTCCCATCTGTGTCTGTACCTGATGTATCCTTGTAGTACTGAGACAGATGGCTTTCAAAAATTTCTAACAATGTTAAGAATAGCTTCCTTTTGAATTGTTTTCTTTAAAAAAAGCTAACACCTAAAAATAGATATGGATCCAAATAATAGACCTTGTTATGAGATGATAATTATCTTAAAGGTACAAGACCATTAATTCACTGATTAAAAGTTATGAGAGGAGAATAAAACAAGGGTTCTTCACCTCATAATTGTGTTGAGGACAGGGTGGATGCACTTGTTGAAGAACACAATCTTTGAGTAGAGCTCATATTACTAACACATTTAAAGACAAGAAGTACAATGTATGTGGTTGTTCCGCCTTCACTTCAAGAAGGGACATAATACCTATCATCTTTTGAACTCTCCACCAAAAACAGAGGCCATGACTTCCTGCTCTGTTATCAATCTTCCTTCCATTCTCTCACCTTGTTCTCATTCCAGTGTTCTGTGCCTATTGTACTCCCTCTAACTCATGATTCCTTACCTGCTCTCCATCTTGTATTTTTAAACATTTCCTCTGGGACCTTGTTTCACTGAGTTTCACCTCTCTCCCCTGTATCTTCCACCTTCACCTTCTCCATTGATCTTGGTTTCTTCCCACTCATCTCTAAACATGCTCATGCTTCTCTCACTTAAAAAAAGCTTCCCCCTATATAATTACTCACATAAACTTCAGCCTCCCTTCCCTTCCCTTCCCTTCCCTTGCCTTCCCTTTGCTTCCCTTCGCTTCCCTTCTTTCTTTCCTTCCTCCATGCAAAACCTCACTACAAGATCAGCTGCTCTCTTTCTTAAGCATTTCCAGTTTCCTCTCTAAACTCGGGTAGTTGATTTCCCACAATGACCATGACCATCAACAAAAACAATGCTTCCTAAGATCACCCATCACCCCTTAACTGCCAAATCCAACAGCCACTACAGCCTTTTCCTTTCCTGACATCTCTGAGGTACATGACCAGCAAATTGTTTCTCTATCAAATCATCTGATCCCTTGCTTTCCATTAAATGTTTCTTTCCTACTCCTTTTCCTACCTGTCTGACGATTTCTTCTTAGTTTACCTTCCTGGTCTCTGCTCTCACTACCACTTTTACACCCTAAATTCAGCTGCTTCCTAGACTTCTCAGTCCTTCTTATTACTCCGCATTCTAAATCAGGGATAGTATATTCCACTGCCACCTACATGACCATAACAGCTAAATCTCTCTGTTGACTATTCTGATGAGCTCCAGACTCACATATCTGATACCTACTGGATGTCTTACCCTTGATATCCCACTGGCACCTCCAAGCTGTACTAATTATTCTTTCCATCTGCAGCGATCCTGTTGTCTTGAGCAACTTGCTAATGATTCCCCCCACCTCTCAAGTCACAAACTACCCCGTACTCCCACATTCAATTTGACATACAATCCCAACATTTCAACTTCAGTACTCTACCTCAAATCCTTCCTGCTGTAAGCTTCCCTTAATCTTCCTCAGTTTCTCGTCCCTCCCACCTACTCTCCACAGTGCCCAACACCACTTTCTAAACCTTCTGTCCTGTCAGGGTTATGCCCTACTGTAAAAACTTGTAATGACTTTTCTTCATGACAGAATCATGCTGAAAATCCTTGGAATGAGGTACACAGTATGGTCTGTCTCCTGCCTGTATCTCACCGTCCCCATGCAGTGATGTCATCGCTGTTCATGATGATCTCTGCCATTGGACTAACACTTCCTTGGAGGCAGGGACTGTGTTTTACTCCCCTGTATACACTTGTCTAAGAGAGTGACTAGCACATAATAGGCTTTCAACAATGTTGGTTAAATTAATCATACATTTAAATGCACACATTCAAAGGCAATACATAAATTGAATTAATCAAGATAAGAAAAATACTTTATGAATTACATAAAGAAAAATACTTTATGAATTATATAGTTAATTATACAGTTAGTTTAGAAATCAGTAGCTTAGGTGACTTGAATCTGTCAGGATTAGCAAACATGAAAAGTACACAGATGAGTCAGTCGAGCACTCCTTACTTGTTTAGAACAAGGCAACAAAACTCTGGTGTCATTAGCCACCAAGACAAACAGCATAATCTTTATGCAAAATAGTACAGTGTCTGTACCTACTCTGTCCTTATTAAGAACGTTCCCTTTCTAGAAGTAACTGTCCTTTAAACAATGTTTTTCTAAAATCACAACTACTGGAAATTTTCACTATTATTTTATTTCTTACATCCTTTTGATTTCATTACAGAAAATCACACTGCTACTAACTTTAAAAAAACAGCTGCCAGTAATTGAATGATTCTTCCATCATAAGCTCTTCCAAATCACCCCTAACTCCACCACATGTAGAAAGTTCAGAGGCATTAATTGTAAAATCAACACTTGTAGATACGGCAGTTTGATTGTTATTGGAGCTACACACTAGCTAGGGTACCACTAGAAAATCAGCCTAAGAATACTACTTCTTCTGGTTGAGGCAATCTTTTACCCCATGATTATTACCACTAGGAAAAATGATTGCTTTTTTCTTTATCGTAGGACTGTGATTTCCAAAGAGCACTCAACCCACTGAACAGCTGCTAACAACCCCAGATGGGAAAAAAAATGCGATGGCCTCGCAATGGGTAGCGCTGATTGAGAAGAGAAATAGACATATATCCTTTGACATTCTGCTAGGGTTTTCAGGGGCTCCCTAGCTGATCAGAGAAGCCCTGGAGGGCACAGGGAGGGGGAGGGGCATTCTTTGCTGGAACAAGTTTTAGGCAAAAAGGGGCTCCTTGGAAATAGAAGGTCTCACAAGCCTCTTTCCAATCTTACTGTGCTTCCCAAAGAAGATGGATTTTGTCCCCAAAGACTTCCTCAGAAACCTGAAATTGCTCCAAATACACCTTATGTACATCTTTCCTTTCTAAGATATATTCTCCTGGAATTGATTTAGGTGTTTTAAAAATAAGTTAAATGTGGATTCGTGAGTTCAAAAACAAAACACGCAATAAGTTTCCAGAAAGATAAGTTACATACATATTCAGCTACCTTGTAGGGCTCCCCAAAAAGATCAAAGCCTGAAGAAAAGAGGTCATCTTCCTGCTGAACTTCTTGATTCCTCCGCTCCCACTCCCTTTTTTTAAGCGTGCTACGGTCTTGTTCATAGTGACTGACATGAAAAGGAAAAGACAAAAAGAGAAAAAGGTTGATTAGTCATGTGAATGATCCACATCGCCCTTGTCATCAATAAGAAAAGAAAAATGTAAGTCAACACTGCTCAGGTTGATGCAGAGAGAGGAGAGAGGTTTCTTTTTATGATCCTGAATGGTTCTTAAAGAAAAAGAAGAAAAACCATAAACTTGCTTACGGGAAATTGTACTCATGACCACACAGGTAAGGCAGAACTCTCTTCCCTTATCCTTATTTCATTACCACAAGCAATTGCATACTCCCTAAAAGTCACTCCACTTTGTGGGAAACTACTAAATCACAGTCACACTGTGCTACCAACTGCCTCAGGCTCATAATCCACCGATGACACAAAGACACAAGTGAAAGGAGTTATCAAAGTATGGTGCTCCAGATCAACTACTGTCACAAACCCACAGCTACAGTTAGCCTGTTTTAGTGGAGACACAGAGGGGTCTAAAGCTGTTAAACTCTCTTTTGTGGATGTACATACACAAAAATAAATAACCTAAATACGCACATTCTTTTGTGTTTGGTTGCTTTTGTCTGGTCATTCTATAGTTTATTTCACAAGTGGCTAGATGCCGGGTGGATAGCAGCATCCTAAAAAAGGGTCTAGCTTAAACAGTAAAGTATTAGCCAGCAATGAAAGAAAGCCTGTGTCAAAATGCTTGACTGACCTTAAAGCACAAAGGTTTGAGAAACACGAACTCTGTGACTCATCACATTTCTAGCTTTCCCATGGAAGTATCAGGAGCATCTAGAGAACATTTTAGACATATTCTCTGAACACAGGAATGATAGAAGGAAATGTTATTTTAAAAATAACCTATTGCCTTCATCACACAAGACTGCAAATGAAACCATAATCTGAAAGTCTTCCAGTGTAGGTTGAACATCCCTAACCCAAAAATACCTGAAGTTCAAAATGCTGCCTAATCCAAAACATTTCAAGTGTTGAAATACTGCAAGTAGAAATTGATGATATGTATTGTAACAACTACTGGTAATTTCCTATCACCTTGTTTGAAAATTCTGTATTGTTTTTATTGTTTTTCATTGTTTTGTTTTCGCCTTTGTGGGTTTTTTCTCTCTTCTTTTTAAAATAAAATTAAAAAAAGAAAACTTCACACCTGACTTCATGTGACAGGTCGCAGTCAGACTATAGGTACACTAAAAATATTGTATGAAGGGATATTTAACATGTAGTGTATTTTGTTTTGTTCACTGTTTTTGTTTGCCTGCCTTTGATGTAAACTTTATCCATAGGGACTATATATATGCTGGGCAAATGTGAATTATATCAGTGTATGAAAAACACTTAGCAGGTGCTACGCAAATGTTGGTTTCCTATTTCATATTAATACTTAATTAGATTATTGACATGTAGATGAACATAATAGCTACAGGAATAATAAGAGATATAGTGATATAAAAGTACAACCAACAGGTTTTGAATATATCTCAAACCTTAATGCCTATCTTGGTAAGCTAGTTTGCTTCTGAGTATCATAACATTAAAATACAAAATAAGAGCCTACAGTATGCATT
>NW_004955498.1:1135629-1167910 GCF_000276665.1 Chinchilla lanigera | reverse complement strand
GCCTCCCAAGTGCTGGGATTACAGGTGTACACCACCACGCCCAGCTCAGTATGCACTATCTATGCAGTTTAATTAAATGTTGATATACAAGGAATATAGGATGCCACTGACCTTAAATCATCCACCTTTCTTCATAGGAATCCTTGACCTGTCAAATTCAAAGTGTCACTGCCAGCCATATCTGCTGGATAAACAGCCTCCATTTGTCCATTTTAAAACAATGGTAACTCTTCAAGGGTATAGAGACACACACCCGCTTTCACAGTACAGACAATGCTAAACATATAGTCCTTTATAGGCCATTCATGAGTACGTTCTATAAGTATTAGCACTCCATGAAGACAGCAAAGAAAAGTGCCAGACACCTCGCTAAATCTCCAACCAGACATCTGGGCCATACTTAATCAGAAAGATGCCAAATCCAGGCCACAGAAGGTGGCCTTGCCATTTTTAGTCTAAGATGCCTTCCATGGCAGTATTGCTTTCTAGTATTGTCTTTCATTTCATTCATGAGTTGAGATCAGAGCCCTAAACTGTAGCCATGTGCCAGGGGCTTTGTGTCAGAGGCTGATGGAGAATGAAGCAGGCATAGTCACATCTTCAGTCCATTAAGCGTGGAACATGAGAGTGCACCTAAACACCACACATATCAGCCAGAGAGTCCAAGCCCATCAATTTGTCAAAATGAAGGAAAGATAGGGTATCCGAGGTGGGGCGGAGTAACAAGTTAAAGCAATACTCAGCAGGGGAGAAGGAAAGGGAATTTGTTGCAAAGAATGCTACTTAATTTCTTTGCTCCCAGGGCAGATGACTCGCCACACACAAACAACAACCAAAGTCCTTGCTTTCCAGGAATGTGAGCAAGATGTCAGTTTCCTAGCTATCTGTTCATTTCATGCACCTGACAGCTCCGAATGACAGGCCCATAGATCACATTTAATTCTCCAGTGAAAAGAACTGAGGTGCTTTGGTCTCTGGGCTTTGCAAACTACCTTCTCCCTCCTCGAAGGGAAAGATATAATTAAAAAGGCTAAGGAAAAAAAGGAGAAGAAGAAACATGCTTCAACTTGCATGACAAGCATGTGACCGGCCAGCAGTAGCACTTCCAGAGCTTTAGACATGGCTTTGACTTGTGAGGAGGCTCTCAACTGCGTTTTGGATCACTTCATAAGCTACCAAATTTCAGACACAAATTTAAATAGCAGATTGCATGTGCACGCAGGTGTTATCTGTTGCAAGCAAAACTGCCTGTTACATTTTTTAACACATCAAGCAAAGTACAGTTAATTCTCCTTTCTCTGATGAGAATGAATCTACTTCCCATAGAGCTCCACTGCTCTTGGAAGGCAACCAAATAGCTTCAACTTTCTCCTTTCCTGCTCAGCATGACATTATATTGAAAGCTTCACACGGTGAGGTCTAATGAGGAATGAACTACACGGCGACAAAGTTTCAGAGTGCAACGTCACTGATTTCTGACTGAAACCAACATTACTAATTTGAAGCACCAGCTAATTAAAACCTCAGCTATGTATTTAGCCTCTTGTTATACCTACTGCAGTTTATAATTATGAGGACCTCTTTATCTACTCAATTAACGTTCTTATGATTCAGGCAGGTTGTGCTTGAACCCATGAGCCCTGCAGAGGCTACAGGAGCATATATGTCTGTCCCCTGATGATCTGATGTATCTTTACACTTCCAGGCTTGTTTTCCAAAGGAAAAAAGGACTCCAGGGCCCACAAAGAAATGCCTGAGCCTGAACCTGAGTTAATCATCATATTATTTTTCCAAACAATCTGAGTTTATTCACAGTGATGAGGACAGGATGAATTGGTCCAATCAGCATGAAAAACCCATCTTCGTTTTTGAGAAACTGAACCAAAAGGCTCAAGTCAAGGATTCACCACTCTTAACAAGTTAGGATGGTTTTCCAGCTTTTTTCCTCCAGGATATAATGTGATTTGCTGCATTTGAAAGATATAAATACCACTGACCACTCAAAACTGAATTTATTCTCTGGTTAATTAGCCAAAGGCCTTTGCTTTCTTTGCACAGCCTACCTTTTACAATCACTATGTCACTGACATGCATTCTAGCTGATGGGGAAAGGACAGAAAGAACAAGCTCCACTGGGTGTGGCGGCACATGCCTGTAATCCCTGCACTCTGCCAGGTTGAAGCAGGATCACGGTAAGTTTGAGCCCCACCTGAGCAACTTAATGATGTATCGAGACCTTGTCTATAAAAACGTTTTTAAAAGGGCCAGGGATGTATCTCAGTGTGAAGACCCTGGTTCAATCTCCGGTAAAGAAGTAGAGAAAGAAGGGAGGAGGGAGTTCCACTCAAGATTCTGTTAATCACTCCCATCCAAGACCCTATGAGAAGCTCCCCTCTGTCCTGGGGCTTTTATATTAGCTGTGTTTTCAACCCACCTGCGTGCTTCCCTGGCCTCCTGTAACAGGAGAACTGCCCTCATTTTCAAGATAGGAGGAACCTAGGACCTCCTAAAATGAGGCAAGCTACTTCAAGCCCTCACTAAGTGAGTGACAAAGGAACATTTGAACTTGCTTCTCACTCATCTTCAAGTTCAAGTAATCTCTGCTTGTCTGCTCCTTCTCTTAGAAACTCTCCTATCCTTGGCCTTAAACCTGGCCTTATATGTTGGTGACTATCCTTTTACACATTAGAAGCCCCGGGGACATTTATGTTTCAATAAAACCCAGGGCACG
This sequence comes from Chinchilla lanigera, assembly GCF_000276665.1. Lineage (NCBI taxonomy): Eukaryota > Metazoa > Chordata > Mammalia > Rodentia > Chinchillidae > Chinchilla > Chinchilla lanigera. The sequence goes on along the minus strand of NW_004955498.1, from coordinate 1,165,179 downwards.
TGAAGATTCTCTGAGATCTGGAGAGTTCAATTATGTTATGTTCATTAGCTCACAGTGGTAGCTCACTTGGCCAACTACGCAGACCTGTCTTTCAGAACAGAGACTTTTACAGCAGGAAGAAACATTAGCAATCATCTAGTTGTTGTGGCCTCATTTTACAGATGAGGAAATTGAACTGATAAAGGTAATGGCCCCCACAGTAGGACCGTGGTAGAACCAGGAGGCTGGAACCCAAGTTTTCCCATTCCCAGTATCAAGGCTTGGCCCTTCTGCCTCCGGGATTTCCATCACACTCCCGAAAAAATGTGAGTCTCATTTGTACTCTGATGGTCAAGTTTCCTCAGGATTGCATTTTATTAGAAATCGCCAGTAGGGAAAAACTTAGGAATTTAATTTGGATTCAACTGTAAAAACATTAGTTTCCTTATATCAAAAGGAACCTGCAGACCCTAAAGGGATTATAAAAATGAACTGCATCTGTAGGGAGAGGCCAGGGTAGGGGGAGTGAAAACTAGTCTGTGTCGATTTGGTTTGAATAGTTTATGGAGCTTAATAATCATTGTTGACCTAATTCGGTTATTTTACAAAGTTACTAAAGGAAACCTCTTTTTAAAAAAAAGCCATGTTTTAAAATGACATTTGTTTAAAAATGTTCCTAACACAGGATTTACTGTGTTCCAGTCCAACTGCACAAAACACCTCTATTTTGGTTAAAATCTTTGTAAAAGCATAAAATACATATTTAATTCACCCAAGGAACAAGCACAAACTATAACTCACTTTTTGTGGTTCTCCTGAATGAGTTACTGACTTCTGTAAAATTTGTAGATTATTCTTAATTCATATTTTAGGGCTCCAAGTGGTATTTCTTCAATATCAAGTCCTAGTTTTAATTTGACACTGATCTAATGTTTACATAGCTTCTGTTTGTCAAAAAAGTAAATCTTTCCTATCCTGGACCTTCAAAATCAACCCCAAATTCTGCACTTATTTTCTTTGCTAATATCCAGAAATGCCTAAATGTGAAGGGCTAAGTTAAAAATGATAAAAAAGCTAAAGTGTGTCATAATTATTTCACACATATAGGGTTTTTGTTGTCTTTGTGTTGTTTTTGTTTTTGTCTTCATTGGTGTTGTTTTATTAGGATTTTTTTTCCTTTTTAAAATAAAAAAAAAAAAGCCTTACAAAGAAAAAAACACGCAGGACAGAGAATCTTGGATCCGGAAGTGTGAAACATGGAATGAGAGTTAATCAGGCCTCGGAAGGGAAGGGGATTTCCTAAATCAGTGTCACCTCCTAAGTCATATTTACATAGCAGGACTTATGAAGAGCTCTGTTACTACCTCTCTCTTTGGCAAGCATACTTTTTCCCCACAAACACTGGCTATCATGAAAAATCAGGATGGGAATGAAAAGGAGAGAAAACACGTGGGATATTTACTGAAGGAGTATGACAGCTACCCATCTGGCTATTCCAGTTTCTTTAGGTCTCAGGGAAATGGGCCAGGCTAATTTATATGGTTCCTTTAAATCTGTACTTTGCAAAATGAGGTTGATGCCAATCCCTGCAGAAGTCCTGAAGGAAACAGGCTTAATATTCCAATGCAGGGGCACCTCAGAGCTACTTCATTTCCTCCACTTCTGAGAATGGTAGCAAAGATACAGCTCATCCAAAAAGCCTGTCTAATCATCCTTTAGTGAGGTCAGGCAGACTCTCTGGTGTCACGTTTGTGCCTTGTTCCTGGTTCACCTACTTCTCTCCTAGTCCTACCTTTTTATTATTACACTGACTTTCCGAGATGTAATTCACACACCACACAATTCCACTCATTCTGAGTGTGCAGTTCAGTTGTGCTTAGAATATTCACAGAGTGTTGCAACTGTCATCATCATGATTTTATGAGATTTTCACCAACCCAGAAAGAAATCCTATATGCTTTAGACATTGCCCCACACTGCTCCCACCAAAACCAGCCCTAAGCAACTACCAATCTACTTTCCCTCTGAATAAATTTGCTTATTCTTGATAATCTGGATACATGGAATTAGGCATGCAGTCTTCTGTGCCCGGATTCTCCCACTGAGCATAATGTTTGCAAGCCATATCCATGTTATTGCATTGATCAGTACTTCATTTCTTTTGAGAGTTGGATAACACTCCACTGTATGGGCATTCCTGGTCCTGCCACTCCATATTTATTAAGCAGGCTCAGTCCTCTGCATTTTTAATGATTTAAATGGCCTCTTCTGTGTCTCCCACTAGACTTTTTCACTCCTTAAATTCAGAGGCATTTAAGTCATTTACCACATCCTACAAGCAAACAAGAAAAACCTTTCTGTACAGAAATAGACAATGTCAAGTGTACATATTGTGAAGAATATGCAGGTTCTTCTTTTAAAAATTGCTATGTGGTTTAGATTTTCAATAAAATTGTTCAGGTTGGCCTACCGAACTCCCAAAATGATGCTGTAATCTCTCTAACAAATACAGTACCAAATATTCAACTCCAAACATGTTTTAATGAACCTAGTTGGAAAAAAAACCCGAAGCTGACATCAATAAAGGAGACAAATTCTGTTGTCACTGGAAGGAAAGCTCTAAAAGGCTTTGCACTGTGTCCAAAAGGATGGAATCTAGGCTCAGAAGAGAGGTGATGGACTCTATCTCCTTTGCTTACAAGTTATTTGGTCATTAATAAATCATTTTATGTTCATAAGCCTTGGTTTTCTTATACCTAAAGTAGGAATAATCTTTATGTGCTCTCTTCATGCAGTACATGTAAAGGTTACGTACAATAGTGAATGAGAAAGGTCTCTTTAACGTACTAATGGCCACTCACAGTTAATGGATCAGATCTCTGGCACGCACTCCTGCTTTACTTCCATCATACAAAGTTTGACTTACACATTCACTCATTTGATCCTAGCAACACCTGGCAAAGTGGCAACACAGAGATTACTATCTCCATGTAAAGATAGGAAACCGAGGGTCAGGAAGTTGTTCCTGCTCATCCAGTCTATTAGAGCTTGTCTAGTACAGCTCTCCTTGGATTCTTAATCCAGTGTTCTTTAAAAAGTCCAAGTTATCACCCAATCCCTGCATATGCCAAAGATATTTCCATATAGCTTTCTTTTTTTTTTTCCTCCGGTACCGGGAACCGAACTCACGACCTTGCACTTGCCAGGCAGGCGCTTTGCCGCTGAGCTAAATCCCCAGCCCCTCCATGTAGCTTTCATAAGATTATTACCCTGTAAAATTTATAGCAACATTTATTTTTGTTTCTATTCTTTTTTTTAGGTGCTGGGGATGGAGCCCAGGGCACATGCATGTCCAGCAAGTGCTCTACACTGAACTATACTCCTCCCCTACAGCAAAACGTTATGTGTGCTGAGGTCTAAAGTCTCTCTAGTACAGGAATAAGGTAAGGCACATTATTACTATTGTTATTATTATCATTATTATTACTGATGTACACTTCTGATACATAATAATTATATTTATCTTGGGAAGTTGATATACATACTTATAGCTTCTTAATCATTTTTATTTCCCTTTGTCCTACTTGCCCTCTCCTCTCCTGTCCTCCAATCCCCAGAACCACTTTCCATCCTCACGAAGTCTATGTCCCTGTTTCCTATCATGGATCTTCTTTGTCTTTAAATTATTTGTATTCTGGGCTTCCCATACATGAGAAACTATATGGTATTTAACCCTATGTGTCTGATGTTTCATTATATACATTTGGAAATTTTTCTCTTAGATTCGTACATGATCTTTTTAATGCATTTATTGATTTATTTTATTGGCACGTGTTTGCAGTACATACATAATGTTTACATATGTGATTTTTGAGACAGATGTGCCAAACTAATTAATAAATGAACTTCATTCACAAATCAATATTGACTGAGTTAATTTAATAAATTTTCAATTAAAATATTTCTTCTATAAGCTACTTCTCCATTGGCTACTCATAGAAATAATCCAAGGGAGATATTTTCTAAATCCCCACACCTAGGTCATATGTGAAATCAACTGGATTAAAATCTCCCAAGGTGAGTCCCAGGCATCCCAGGCATACAATAATGTCTGGTCTTTGCACATGAGAAAATCCATATATTTCTTTATTTGATCTATTTGTTTTGCCTAAGTCTGACGGACTTAACCTGTATAGATCATTTAATTCTTCAGTACTGGAAGGTAAATCAAAAAGAGACACCTTTAGAGAACTGATATGTTCTATTATGCAGAAATCTCCATTGCTGATACATGTAGGGGGAAATGCCTTGAAAGTGCAACCAATCGTGACAAGAGTAGTTTTGTCATGCAGAACAACAATAAAAACTTTAATAGGATCCAGAGGCCAGCCTGGGGACCAAAGGAGATGCTAGTCCTTCTCCCAGAAATGAAGGGCTCTCTCAGACAGGCACATCCACATATTTAACCTCTGCTCACATAAGAGGTACTATACAGTTGTTTCAAGGAGTGTGTCTCAAATCCCAACTTCTTGCAAAATATCTTGACTGATAAAGGGGTCCTGGGGTATGGGTAGATGCTTTTCTGAAAAGCAAGCACAGGTAGACACTCAGTGGATACGGATCACCAACAATATTGCAGGAGTACAGTAAAACTGTTTCTTAGAGCAGTCCATTTTGATGAAAATATCACTTGTCTATAGAATGACCATGACTCTAGCTACCCAAAGTTTCCCATCTGTCTGCAGTGGTACTCAGCACATGAACAACTTTCTAGAAGCCTGCTAAAACATACTCTACAAGCAGCCTCTCTGATAAAATTAAATTCTTTTATCCTCACACATTATACCAGCTGGCTAAGAGATATGGTCCATTGCCTCTCACTGCTTGATAAGGGTGTCTGCCTCCCCAACAAGTGTTCTTTCTCTCCTCTCCTAGGCAACTCAGGATGGAAGGCATCCCTTTACAACTCTGCCTGCATCTCCTTCAGCGACAGGTCAAGCACCGGCCTAGTCTTTCAGATGCACACACTCACTAGGAGACTGCACTGTACAATGGATAGCTAAGGGTCCCTGAGTTTCTTGTCAGCTCTTGTAACATTTTCTAAGGTTACCTGCCTGATTTCCATTTTTATAGAACACCACTGAAAAACCTCTTCAGTTCTGACCATTGTTTAAAATAAGACTTCACTATCCTTCCTAATGGCTCAGAGACCTATGGGTAACAGGAACCGGTGCCTCAGAAGCACCTCACACTCACCCAAATCGAGAGAGCTGCAAACAATCAAAATCCTTCTTAACATCAGCAAGAGCTTTGAATGGATACCACAAACCAGGAAAACACATAATGAGACAGAGAACAAAGGACAAGTATCCATTCACATGTTTATGGCTTTTAGGTAGCTTTAAAATGTGAAACGACCTAAAAACTACAATGATGTAAAGCCTTCTCGTTTCCACTCCTGTCACCATCCACCCTGTTCCTCACTGCCAATCAAAGGAAACGATTTATTATTTGCTGTTTCTTCATGCTTCTCCTAGTATTTCTTCATATGCACAATTTAGTGTCAATTTGAACTTACCTCATTTATAATTCTCTCTCTAAATTAATCAGAGGTGACAGGAACGCTGAGCTTTAAAGAGCTGTTATATCTAAATCTTGATTTACTTCAAGGAAACATGAGGATGTTTTTCATAATCAGAATTGGGTATGTGGATCCTCAGGAGGAGAAGCATGAGGGTTGGCAGTAGCAGGCTTTGCACTACACACTCACGATGGCTGTAAAGCCAGCTTGTCCCGCTGAGGCAGGCATAGTGCCCTGCTCGGTAGCCCAAGGCTTGCCTTGGCCCTGTGCCCTTGGGTACCACGTCCTGAGCTCCAAAGCAATCGCTTCTGCGGCCAGCCTACACAGAACAACCTGTGTCTTTCAAAGCAGGGAAAAGCTACCTGAAGCATTTCCTTTCTATGCTCATTAAATATCAGGGATTCTTTTCCAAGTCAGAGTCTTAATATAACCTCCTGGCTTCTTATAAATGACACTTTTAAAAGGTGTTTTATTTTCAGTTAGCTATAAGCAAGGCAATTTCAATAACTACTTAATTTAAAACAATATTTCCTCAGAAATAGTACTCTTAATTACTTTTAAACTAAGGAAATTAATGCCCGTAAGGAGCAGTTTATAATTGACAATTTTAAGCTGATTCTGTTTTCATGTCTCACCCAACCCTTTGATCCTTGTGCACTCACTAATTTTACCCAAGCAAATTCTACCCCCTACAGGCTTAACCTTTTGGCCCCTGCTTCTTTCTATGCCGCACCCCCACAGAGCTCTGGCCTGACCATGAGACCCGGACAGCAGAAAAGAAGCCCAAGCACAGCCGGCCTGTCCTGCTCTCTGCAATTTCCTGTGACCCCAGGCTCCTTTTGTCAGTGGATCCACGGCTGGGACACTCTCCTGATTTAAGCTGCTTTCTCTTGTGTCTGACCAGAGCCAGTGAGATGAGTCACGTGACCCCAAAACTCACATCTAAATCCTACCCATCCAGTATACCAGAAGGTGGTCTTATTTGGAAGCAGAGTGGCTGCCGATGTTCATGAGTTAAGAGAATGTCCTGAATCCCATATGAAAAGTGTCCTTATCAAATGGGGACATGGGAAGGCACAGACAGAGAAAGCCATACGAAGGTCAAGGCAGACATCTATCAGGGTGATGCTTCTCCAAGCTAAGAAATGCCAAAGAGTGCCAACACACTGCTGGATGCTGGAGCAGAAAAGATTCTGCTTCACGGCCACCAGGAGGAAGAAACCCACTGACACCTTGCCCTCAGCCTTCTGAGCTCCCAGCCTCTGGCAGTTTGTCACAGCTACCCTAAATGTTCCACCCTAAGAGGTGAATGCATTCTCCGGACTACTTTTCTGAGCCAGTTCACAATGAAAACTTGGGCGCTCATCAGGATGAGTGTAGATAATCTAGATTTTGAGACAGCTTTTTTCTCTGCATTGCACACTCTCCATTCCTCTCCCTGCTACCCCAGCACAACTGTCCTTTGGCTTTCCAACTCATCCTTCTTTCCCGCTTCCTTCCCCACCCTCTGAGACAACTTGTGGGTGTTAAATGAAACTGTCGCTGGGGAGGAATAATGCATTTCTGCTTCCCATTTATCTGGAAACGCACCAAGCTCCGTGTTCCGCCCTCAATAAATATTGTTTGACTGACTGCATGAACAAATGACAGGCATACATATTTTTTTCAGCCCAAGTTCAGTGACAAATGTTCACAGAGATGTTCATAAATGTATTAATTAATTTTTCTATTTAATCAACAAACATTTGCTGGGTGCCTATGTCATGGCAGGCACCACGTTTGTGCTCAAAAAGCAAAAGACATAGTATGAGCAGTTCCCGAATTTATAGTCCAGAAGGGAAGGCAAATCTATTCTCAAGTCATTATAGCGTAGGGTAATACATGAATTGAGTGCCTGAAACACTCCAGTGGGAACACAGGAAGAGTGACTTCAGCACAAGGCAGCTGTGTTCCAGTGGGACCTTGAGCAATGCAGGAGGTGACGTTCTTCCCTTGGGTTATCTCAAGCACACACAAACAACGTGCCACTAAAGAGGACCCCACGGGACAAGCATGGGGAGTGCACAAGAGATTACACGTGCAGCGAAGCCAGTCCCACAGACTGTCCAAGGATTGCCTGGCAAAATTGGTCTACAGTACTGGTAGGTAAACACTCAGAGTCTCTGCTCATTGGAGAAATTGGAAAATAAGAAATTGGTCTCTGCAAATGCCTGTGGTCAAGGGTAAAATCCTAATTTCACTTGAGATACCAGGTGAGAGGAAGAGCCTTACAGAAAGAAATGGACAACTGAGATAAGCATGCGGATGGTGAGCTCATAAAGAATAGATGAGATTTTCAAAGGGAAGCATTTATTGCTTCCTACATTATAGCACATTGTCTCTCGATATGATTAGTTATCAGTCTCAGTTATCCAAAACTGGTATGAAATAAAGCGTTTACGCAGTTATGCTTCATTGATGTCAGCTAGGGGAACATGAAAATGTCCATGAAGGTGGGTAATTGATGTGTAAATCAGAGCTCAATCACTCTGTAATAGAAATGGTCCCACTGAAAATATGCTTGTTGAACACAATCACATGGAAGCCAGAGGGAGGGAGAGAGGGAGGGAGGGAGGGAGGGATAATATAGCAGGCTTATTTATTAAAAATGATAATAACTGGCAATTTGTGCAATTTTCTCTTCAACAGAGGGCCATTGTCAGAAATGCTTGCAAACAAGTTGCGACCAATAGATGCTGATAGTTTCCTTCGCTTCTAATGAACTGTTTCTGATTTATTTACATGCTTGGAGACCCTGCTGTGGTGTTTAAAAATCAAATTAAAACAAAGCATTCATCTTGTGAAACATGACATATACAAGTGATATCAGTAACAATAATTTGTTTAAAAATGCTTATTCTAGGTATATTTGTTATTTTCATGAAAATCCTTCTGTCACTTTCCATTTGTTCCCTGAAGAGCACTGAATAAAAAGAAAAAGTGCCTTGCAAGATAATATTTTAACATTTCAACATATTAGTATCACTGCTCAAGAAAGCTCCTTTTTCTATCAATATTATAATCATTATCTTTAGTGCTACTTTAGGTGTCATAATTGTGTTTGGTGGCAGATTTTTCCTCCCCTCTACTGCCCTCATCGAATAAAAGGAAAATTGTCTCCCAAGCACTGCCACAGTACTTTTACTACCCAATATTCCTGCCAGTTAACATGAAAAAGAAAGGACGTGATTATTTTCCCTTTGTTCTGATTCAACACGACAGCCGGGCTTATCCTCTGCATCTGGCGTGGATCTAATGGATTGACCCACCAGCACATAATCCACTCTCGAGTCTTGGCATTGCACATACCCGCATCCTCACACACACGACAAGCATGTTATATGTGACAGCACAAGAGCAATGGTGTGGATTCAAACGTGCTCTGCAGGAGAGGGGAGGGCCTCTGCTTACCTGAGGTCACCAGCTCAGGATTTCATTCAAAAGCATGTGCATGCTGATCGCTCATCTCTTATCTAGCTAGGCTGTGATCCAAATTTCTCACCTTGACAAATGCCTGGATCAAGCCAACTAGTGGAAGCAGGTAGTTAAGTGGAGTGAGGACAAGGAGAGCTAGGGGCTGATGGGGAGGGAGGGCTTTGTCTTCTCTGTAATTGTTTAGCTTTTTATGGTGAGTAGATCACATATTATGAGTGTCATTAAACAGCAATAAATGAATGAGTCTGGGGCATACCAGGATTTGAAAATTTTACTTCCCTTTTGAAAAGCAATAAACTCTTTCACATTTGTGTGCTACTTTTCATTTCGTTATACTCTTATTCACACAAATATGAGTTTATAGAAGATTTGTCACAATCCTGAAAAACAGGCCAGACAGGCATTCTGATCTCCCACTGCCTAGAAAGAGATACTGAGGACCAGAAAGCCTAACTGCTTTATGCTCACAAGCACTCAGGTAATGAGGGACGAAGCCAGAATATGCAGGTGGGTGAGCTATCTGAGTTCAGCTGCAGGTTTTTTTGTCTACTATACCACCCTCTGTTTTAATTGCAAAGTGTTTTCTCATTCCTCTCATCCAGAATACAGAGAGAGCCCTTAAATGTTATAATAAAATATTTAAAAAGGAAGTTTTGTTACTTACACCCATTAAGCATGTTATATATTTTATATGTGGCTCACGCAAGCCAGGTGTGTGGAACTCACAGAGCAAAGGGGCTTTATTTTAAGGTGTTTGGAGAATGGTGTTTTATGGGGCATCATTATTAAATGACTAGCGAATAGTTCATAACTGTGCCTTTATGGAAGACAATTAAATGGAAGGACACACAGGATGGGCTTTGGGAAGGAGGATGCTGTGTGGTGGACAGATCTCAGGGAGTAATAATGCTGCTGCTTACACTTCCTGCGATCCTGGTGTAGTTCCTGAACTACTGTGAGGCTCAATCCCCTGCGGTGCACACATTCAACCCTACTCTCAACTCATCCGCAGAAGGGAGAGGAGACTATGAAATCGTGAGGAAATAATCTAAAACAGCACTGCCTAGCAAAGGCGTCACGCGCCAACTTGAGCACTTGGTGGCTGGTCTGAACTGAGATGTGCTGTAAGTGTAAATTATACTATTTTGCATTTCAAAAAACTTAGTATGTGGAAATATTAAGCATCAATACCTTTTACAAGAATGCATGTTAAAATGAGATTTTACAGATGTTAAGTCAAATAAAAAAACTCAAATATCACCTATTCTTTACACTTTTGTAATGTGGCCAGGAGAAAATTTAAACTTACATAAGTGTCTTGTGTTTGTGCTTCACTCTGCACTTGTATTCAGCAGAGCTGACCTGAAAACAGACTTGCTAGGTCTGTGTAATAAGCCACTTAGAGCTTAAACAATAATGGTTTCAGTATTGTGCCTCTGGAGAGTGAAAGATTGTGCCTTTGGCTTTACTGTAACAGTCTAACCTATGTGATTCTGCTTTATTACCTTCCATTCGTGTCTTCTCATTTGTCCCTTCAGTCCCATAGGCCAGTGGTGGCAAACCTTCAGATGCAAGGCGCAGCAGCCGTTGGAATCATTGAAAGCCCTAAAAGGTTTGCCATCACTGCTATAGGCTTTGGACACATATGCCAGTATTTATTTTCATGACTGCAACATTGTCTAATTCATGCATAGTTTATCAATAATACGTGAGGTGTTGAGCTCTGTTTGTGTCATATGAATAATATGCTTCTACCCCTGCACCATATGGAGGCACTGCACTGTATATTATGAGCATATTAATACTAAGACTCAATTGAGTGTCACTGGTGCATAGTAAACTAGTAAAACAAAATTATGCTAAGTGGTTACTGAGCATCATGATCCCTAATATTTTTAATAAGCATCACAAACAGTGCGCTGGCATGGGTGGGAGCTGGCCCATGCCCTTCTCTGGAATATGCAGAGTTTAAGGGTTCTTGGAGACTTAATGTAAATTTCTTCTTACCAGATGAAGGGATTTTTCAGACACAGACAGTAAAGAGAATTTAAAAATTGAGTGGGACAATCTACGGACACTGTCTTCAAACAGAAAATTCATTCAGTTATGAAGCCATTTATACATTTTTCCCCAAGGTGCTTGTAGGAGCTGGGAATAATTTTGACTCACATAAGCCAGTGGCACTTTTTTTTTCTACCTGCTTGACATACATTTCACACGTTACTTTTAGACCTCCTCAGTTTACTGCTATTTTCCTGGAAAACTGCCAGCCAATCTGTGACAAAATGAAACTGTGCCTTTTAACATACAACAATCATTGATTAACACATACTGTTCAGGCCAGACGAAGAAACAGCCTGTAAGGATGAACCATTTTATCAAGTAGCACACCATTCACATGCTCTGATACATGCATTCATTTGAGACGGGCACCTCCACATACGAGAGCCCAGGCCCACACTCCGCAACTCTTCAAACTCTTTTTGCTCTGTACAGTGTGCGTAACAACAAGGATGTAGTCAAAGGGACAATTTACTGTGATTAGTTTAGTTTCATTTGTTAATTACGGTTTCAACAAGTACTGAATGCTTAAGCTTTTTGGGTATCAGATACCCATTGATCCATAGCCCTCTATATGCTCAAGTAATACTGGAAGTCTAATATAATTTATTGTGACTTAAAGCACTGATTGGCTAGAGGGATTATGCTGCAATAACCGATGGTACTGTCACTGAATCCCTCTGATAATTGCTTCCATTCATCGTACCGTGTGATCCAATGCAGAATGGAAGGAAAAGACTTGATCTGCTCCAAGCTTCAGCTGTTTCAAATTCTACAGTGTGTCCCTGAGTTAATGGATGGTGAATATTATGCTGATTTACATGCACTAGATGGCTCTTAAGACAGTTATATATATGCACACTCATATATATTGCATGTATGTAGATTTCATGCAGATCTATAATCGATGGCTGCCCTGTGAGCTTGCTTGCCTCCCTGGAAGCAGATGGAAAGACTTTGCAAACCCTAGGGCTTGATGCACAATCTTCAAGAACACTGGGTCCTCCACCGCTTTGCTCTGTATTCAATGTGCATGGAATCCTGAGGATGTCTTATTTATTTGCCGCTGGAGTGGGCCTACCTTGACCACAGTTACACACAGAAAAATTGTGCCCAGTTTGCTAGTTTCTGCAGTGTCCCAACATCTGTAACTCATCTTCATTGCTTTCTTCTGGAAGCAGCCTTGCCTGACACCCCACCTTCCAAACAGGGTGCATTTGGGAGCCTCTTGTCTCCACTCCCTGGCACTCTACCGCTCCTTCTCCCCTCACTTATTCCCCTCTGATGGAGCTGTATACTTGTTGCCTTAGGTATTTTTCTCACTGCTGAGACAGAATACCCAATACATAAAGATAAAAGAGGAAAGGTTTATTTGGCTTATAGTTTGTAGAGATTTCAGTCCATAATCAGCTGGCTCCAAGGCAGGTGGCATGGAAAAGGGCATTGCAGAGGAGAAAAAACAGTTCATGTTGTGGAAGGTGGAAGGCACAAGGTAGTAAAAGCAGCCAGTGACAAACAATGACAGCAGCCTTCTTTTTGTCCCATATGTTCTATCCAGGTTACATGCCTTTTAGGAAGGTACAACTCATACCCAGTATGGGCCTTCTCAGTATCCACACCCAGAATTATGCCAAACTAATAAGTAGACCAATTCAGTAATAACACATCTTTGGTCCCAGCATCACACACTCTAGATACACCTTTCCACCTCCTAAAAGCCACATGTATGATGTCATGAGGCTTCAGGGGGGCATCTTAAACATAAGCCATAAAATTTGCTCTTCTTTCAAATGCACAATGACTTCCTTTTTCAGTTTCCTGGGACTGATGTAACAAATTACCCCAACTGAGATGGCTTCTAAGGACAAGAACTCAATCAGTTTCAGTTCTGACGGTTAGAAGTTTGAAGGGGGTCACAGTGAGTTAAGATTAAGGTGTCTGCAGGTGTTCTTCTGGAAGCTCTAGGGGAGAATCTGCTTCCTTGTATTTTCTAGCTTCTAGAGGCCTGTGCTCATTGGCTGCTAGTCCTTCCTCTATTCTCAAGGCCAGCAGCACAGGATCTTCAAGGTTTTATAAATGAGTAACCACAGATCTCATATAACTCTAATATGGACACCGGATAGATCCATCTTTGACTGTCATATTCAACTAAAATGTAAGAGGCCAAGTGTGGCCCCACTTGAACAATTAAGTATCTAAGTTATTTGAGGTAATTTAAAGGTCTTGTGTCAGTCTCTTAAGCTACTTGTACCCCCTTCTCTCTGTGTCCTCTAATTGTGTTATCCCCTCCTCTGACTAACTCTTTTGCATCCCCTTTATTAGAATCTTCGTCATTGTACCAGGCCATCCAGATAATCCAAGATAATCACCTCAGCTCAAGATCCTTAATTAAGCCACATGTACAAAGTCCTTTTTGGCTTGTAAGATAATATAGCCACAGGTTTTGGAGATTAGGCATAGACAGCTTTGGAAGGAGCATTATTTTCCCCAATGTAAGTACAACAGTTTATTTACTTTTGTCCTCTTATTGCCTAAAATCATGAAAGAACCAATGTAAGAGCTTCAGATTTTCTACTGCAGTGAATGAACACAAAAGAATGATCCACTGAAGTTTCCCAATGTGTCTTCCAAATAGCACCTCCCAGCCACATCCCCTCTGCTGGGAGTGAGAGCTGGCCTGAGCTGCTTCAGCTCTCCAAGGCTGATTCCTGTCAACAGTATCCCCAGGGATCGCCATGACCCTCAAATAAGATAGTGTCTAAGAAAGTTCAGTGGAAGGTAAATTGCCTTGTGTATGTTATTTATCGTTATCCTTGTTATTACTTAGAGAAGAGATACTAGATCTTTGAAAGAAGGAGAGAAGAGTAGAAAAGTCTCACTGTCTAGAGATGAAAGGTATTATTTTAATATCACTCAGTAAATCTTAATAGAAATAGCCATTGAAACATGACCCCGAAAATATGATTCATATTCATACGCAACTAGCTCAAGAGATTGACACAAGACATTTAAATTACCTCAAATAACTAGATGCTCAATTGCTCAAGATAAGTGGGGCCACACTTGCCCTCTTACATTTTAGTTGAGCATGACAATCAAAGATGAATCTATCATGTTTCCATATTAGAGTAGAATGAGATCTGTGGTTACTCATTTATAAAACCTTGCACATTAACCAATCCATTTTATTGATTAATAAGATGGTTCAGTGACATTATAACATTAGAGATGGCAATACATCTTACACCACAAGCAAAATTATCCAGAAAGACACCACACATTTGCAAAACACTTTATTGTAGTTCAAACCAGGAGTGTGGAAACAGGAGAAAATTGAGCAGAAATACAACCTTTAATCAAAGGATCTGTGGAAGGTATTCAGATCTGCTGAGGACCAGTTTGACATGGTGCAGAGCAAGCAATAATCAATATTAATAAATTGGCACAAAAATAAATTGAGAGGTGACAATCAATATTAATAAATTGGCACAAAAATAAATTGAGAGTCTGTCATATACCTACATGACTCATGGCGAGACCCCCAGCTGGTTTAAGGACAGATTAATCTTAACCAAATGGCCAGTTGTGAGACTAACAAACACTTTGTGAAGTTCTGGTTCATGAAAGCAAGATAACATGGAAGCTGAGGACTTTGACTTGTGCAAATTTCGTCTAGCTCAGTAGCTGCAGTTAGCAGACAATCGGGTTACTAGTTAATCCTGATCTGTTCCTGTGTCCTTCTCCAAAAATGCATTGTTCTTCAATTCTTAAACTTTGACAGCATCAGTAGTTCACCCTCACCGCTTCCTGCAACCCACAAGCACAACCCCCCAATCAAGCTGTGCATCTAATAAAGGCCAAAGACACCATGTCTCATGGTCCTAGCCCATCATTGGGTTTTGACCATCCTGGTGCAACCTTGTAACTGAAATATTCATTTTGTCTGTGTTTTATTCTGTCATCATACCTCTGAGCAGGAGATCCGTGGTCCTAGGCTAAGGCCCAAGTAGAGATCAAAGCTATCATTTTCCATCATTGGGAAAATCAAATACAAAGAGGGGAAAAGCGGTGTCCAAAGTCATTCACCTGGTCAGTAGCATGGCTTGGACCAGAGCCCAGGTCTCCTGACTTAATTTGGAGCTCTTTTCTCTGGGTTTCCTAATGCCTATCCAGTGCTTTTTGCTCACTATTTTGTAGGAGAAAGACAAAGCAAAAGAGGAAGTAAGACAGCAGTCTTATTCTCCTATAGCTTTTAAATGGGAGATTGAACAGATAAAATGAGTTCGGGGTGTTTCCTCTAAAATACTCATGAATCACTAAAAACTAAACAGGACTTACAGTCTGCAAGCAATCCGGTCTATGTGAAAAGGCTGTCGTATCCCAGACTGTGTGGGATTAGTTTAGGGAAGAAATAACTTGGAAGTCCTCCAAGGAAAGCCCATGGTTTGGCATAAGGCAGGGAGTTATTAAATAAAGGATGTGGAACCGAAATGGCCACGTGATTGACAGAATGCTTTCTTTGTAACTGGTTGTTTCTACGTTATCATATAGGAGCAACCTGAAGCTATAAACCCATGATATGGCTGCATATTAAGGTGCAGAGAGTGCTAATGCGACACGCATATGCATGCATGCAAATGCACATCCATACTTAGTGGTGAGACAGATTTTTATTAGACTATCATGCAGTAGAAGGGGCCACAGAAATAATGTAATTAAATTGCCCAGTCCTCTGCTCAGTATGTAAAATCCTTTTCTAATGAGTGCTAAGATCAGTTTCAGGGTGCTTACTCCCTAACAAGCTCATCCAATAACGCTTTTGTACACAATGGTGACTGGGTGACACAGGCATTAAATTGAGTTCCTTCCCCTCTGAACCTCAGACCTGAGGCTTGATAGTACTTAGACTTGGATTTGCTGTTATGCTTTTGACAGCACTCGATCGCTGATTTTGAGAGGTTTGAAAGGAACTGAAATACCATCCAGTTGCACTGTTTCTTCAACCGGCTCTTAAATGCCCTTTATAATATCACTGCCAAAGAATGATAGATCCAGGATGTTAGATCAGGAGCTTCTCTATGATGTACTTATGTATCTACAAATAAACCAACTTTGGGTAAGTACATATGAGTTTCTACCTGGGGGCAGTAAAACTCTCTGGATTAGAACGGAAAATGTGGGTTGTGTGAAAGGAATGTAAAAGTTGTCAGAATCAAGATACAGTCACCTTTGTCAACGTTATAAAGTAACTAAACAAAGCTGGGAGATTATGAAGGAACAGTTCTTACGCAGGACTGTCTGATAGTGCTATCACAAAAGATGCTGCCAGAACCACAAGTTTATACAAAGGCCACTGTAACCTTACACAAAGAAGTACTTCTACAAGGACATCTACCCAGCAACTCTCTGTTCAACCTCAGACCTACTTACAGCATCCTTGTTATTAATTATTTAGCCAAGAATTATTATTTCACAATAGCTAACAAAGTAATCCTCATTTGTGCCTTTTTAAATGTCCCCTTGCCTCAACCATTTTGTTAATGTCTGTAGCTTTCTAGGGTGTTGTATTTCCACTGCAATGTCTTGCTATTCCCTTTCCAAGCTATCCTAAATTCTTCCATTCAGTATATAAAATCCTCTTTCTGTTAAGTAGTAAATATCACTATTTTTCAGTGTACATCTACGTGGTCATTTATTTTAGAATGACAGCTTCTACCTCAGACCTAACACTAACTAGTTTAGTGACCTCAAGTAAGTCATTTAACACTTTATGGATTCAGTTTTCTCACAAGTAAAACATGGAGTTTCTGGTGGGTAGTTGTCAAAGTCTTAAGCAATCTTTACATGCTGGGATTGTACAATTGCATTCATTTCTCTTAATTTCCCCAACATCCCAACCCTGAACCAGCCTGGCCCCTGGCATGCTCAGGGCAGGCCACTAACAGTCTCACTAAATTCATTATCATCCAAGCTAGTAGATGGTGTCATGTACAAGCCAGCTTTCCCTTAAGTATTGCAATGACAGTAAAATCAACCATCAGCCAGTATACAAAGCACGGGTTGTCATGAAACCCAACATACAAGTACAAGCTAGAGCTACAAGCTTAGCGGTGTTTATATTTCAAAATCCTTTGCTTGGGCTGCCCTAAAATTAGTATTAGATAACCTCCAATTCTCTGTATGTAATGACTTCCATACTGTACTTCCAAGTCAAAGTGTATCCTATTTTGAGTTCTACACTCCCAATCTGTTGCCTAGTATAAATATTATACTATATAATGTGTAAATATTAAAATTTAACTTTAACAAGTTGAGTCACAGTCATTGGACTTCTGCCAAGACTCTAACACTTTTTCATTATTTCCAAAGAAAGACCAATTTAAGAAACGCAAACCAGTTCCAATTCACTTCAAAATTTGGCTTAATGTCAAAAAAATTTAATGAAATTCTGCTTAAGCACTAAACATGACCGTATTTATTTGATTATTAAGTTAGCATTTGAGTTAAACAGAAATTCATTTTGAGTCTCTTATTACTGGGTTCACAGTCCAGTAAAGCCAAAATGGCAGCTGAATTTCAATGGAATCCCTCTTCTCACAGAGGTAGGCTTTTAAATAGACAGTAAGACACAGCATTTTTGATCAATGCCTTATTGGTTCTCATATTATTTTGCAGCAAGACTCTAGCATGTCACCCTGCTGACTTTGTAGGTACATATACAGACAGAAGCCTGAACTACAGCTGATTTAATCCGTGGTAGAATTCATTGTGATTTTCCAAAACACAGGAGGATGCCAAGCCTCTGAGGAGCTGCTAGAGACTGTGTCTTTGTTATTTTCCCGTTGCTGAGACATAATACCCGACACCCACAAGTTAAAGGAGGAAAGGTTTACTTCAGCTCACAGCTTGTAGAGGTTTTAGTCCAAAATTGGCCGGCTCTAAGACAAGGTGGCATGGTAGAGGAGCATCATAGAGGAGAAACAGTGCATGGTGTGGCAGGGCAGACAGAAAGCAGCTAGCAGCAGCAGGCCTCCCTTCCCTCTCTTCCTTTATATTCCATCCAGGCCATAGGCCTACTGATTGGTGCCACTCACACCTAGGGTAGAGCTTCATTATCCACATCCTTAATCCCAATATCACACGCTTAGTGCACATTCACACACCATAACCCAGCCACCTTTGAAACACTCCACCTATGACTGCATGAGGCTTTGAGGGGGCATCTAGATACAAACCATAGCAGGCTATCTCCCATCTAGCTCTCATCTCCAGAAGACTGTGATGAAACAGTTGCTCATCAGTTTCTGAGTTCTGGCCCATGTCCCTCTGCCTTTCTCCACTCCCTTCACCCCCCACCTTATAATGGAGCTGTAAGTAAATAAGTTATTTAGCTAAAGTCTAGAATGAACGAACTAAGCAGTGGGATATCCCATAACCTGGTTTAGTCATCTGGCCCCTTTTGTTTCCCTGACCCTTGTCTTAAACTGGAAAGAAACTTTGGCTCATTCTTCTTTGCACAATCTGTGTAAGTAACAAATTGTCTAAATCTAAATGTATTCTACTGTATCTTTTTCAGTCACATCAGTTAGGTTTTGGCTTGCCCTTATGTCTTAATCACTTTCCCATCACTGGGACACAATACCCTGAACCCACAACTTCAAGCACATTGACTAGCTCAAAGGAGAAACAGCATGGCGGAGGGGCATTGTGAGAAAAAGCTGCTCATGTCATGGCACCCAGGGAGTACAGCAAGAGAAGGCAGGAGCCTGGAAAAGAAAACACCTTTCCAAGTCATGTCTCCAGTGATTCACCCCACAACCAGACCTGGAAAAGAAAACACCTTTCCAAGTCATGTCTCCAGTGATTCACCCCACAACCAGACCCTATATCTTAAAAGCAGGTTCATGTGTTGAACTAACCCATGGACAAATCCACTGATGAATATGGCACTCCCATGGCCCAATGACCTTTCACACACATGACAATTCTGGGAGATATTTAGATCTAAAGCATAACACATTGTCATCTATGTGCATGCTTGACAGGCATATATATATTTTTTCTCTCTCTGAAAAGTTTCTAAAAGCACTGTGATCCAAAATCAGGAGAATTTCCTCCTTCTTTCATGGATTTAACCAGAGATCATTTCACAATATAATCTTACCACATTCTTAGCCTGAGAATGGATTTATTTCATCAGGAAGATAGTTTCTCTGGTGGTGGATCTTCTGCCAAACAAAACCCTCTGGAACCATGAATCCTAACATCAAGAGGAGAAAATATTCCAGTGTTCTTAGCAGTCATTGATGTGACAACTTGGGAAGGTGGCAGGACACTTCCCCTGAGTAGAAAGTGAATAGAGAACTGAAAATTGACACACACTGGCACACAGTAAGAAGCACTGTGACAAGTAGACAGGAAGAAAGATTAGAAAACTTATGCAAAATGGCCAAGTGCTCTTGACCTCTTCAGAGACACAGAAGGTGTCATCTCAATCCATCTCCTCATGAGTGTAGACAACCTTGGCTCACTGAGAGAAGAAAGTTCTCAACTGGCAGCTGTGTAGAAGAGGTCAGGTTGAACATAGAGCTTTTGGAACAGTGAGAAGAGAGGAAACACGGAGGGGTTACCAAGGGTGACTGTTGGGGACTCCACCAGCAACTTTTCTTGACTTTCTACACTAAAACTTGAGTGAAAAGAGCAGGCTGGAGAGCAGGCCAGCTGGAGGCAGGAGTGGTTGCAGGAGGGGCAGGAGCGGCCACGCGTCTGTAAGATGCCTTTGTCCATTGGAAGGAAGTGCCCAGGAGAAATATCCTCACCACATCTCACACCATGGAAACACTACTGGAGCCCACACGCAAGTGCCCATCAGTGCTTCCGGCCTGCAGGAATGAGGTAAGTTTCTGCAGAAAACCTAGAAGTATTTCCCCAAGTGCTCTGTAATTACATCACAAAGGCAAAGGCAAATGTAATTTGCTGTGTCTTCCTAATCACAGCCCCTGTTTACTTAGAAAGTCAAAACCAAACTGCCCTAGTGTAGGTCCCTGTGCATTTGAAAGACCAGTGAAGGGCTTCATTTCCTCCTGGGAAATGGCTACCTACTGAGCCTTTTGTGGGAAACCCCCTTTATCAAGGAGCTTCACAGACTTGCACGAAGGTCCCTGAGGAAAGCAAGTTGAATTGGGAACCCTGTCCAGGGCAGCAATGGCTAGACTCCTCACAGGGGGCATTTCTGTGGTGGCCAGAGCTCTGAGGGGAGCCTAGGCAACATCAATGTGTCAGCCTGAAGGAAAGCAGTGAGGAACAATGCTTTTCTCTGCAAGCCTGTTGAAAGAGCTGGAATATTTATCCTTTAAAATGAGAAGAGTCAGGACATGCATGGGCCCTATCTTTCAGTTTCTGAAGGGCAACTTTGAGGAAGACAGAGCAGTGTTCGTTGGGTCAAATACCAGAGGCGGATAGTCTTGAGGAGGCTTCTCACATCTAAAACTCTGATGGTCAGATTCACCAAGGACTGCATGAGCCATACTCACTAGCAAGGGTGCTCATATTCCACCAAAAGCATCCCCACCATTCTAGGAGGGTTCAGCAGTTTGGCCCCAGGCCCAGCTCTCTCTCTCTGCAAAGAGCTTGGTAAGGGATCATGATTCTTGCAGCTGAGCCGATTCTAGAGCATTGTCTAAACTGCAATCATCAAGCCCTGTATCAGTGTGCCTTTTGTCTTAAAGAATACATAATGGGATTTTAATTAAATTACAAATTGCCAACTGGAAATTAATAAACACTTTGTTTCAATCAGCTAATAGGAATAGATTAATGATGCAATTCATCAAATATTTGACTTTTTAAAGTTTTAATTCATTAAAGTAAACTAACAATTTGCCACTTGAAAGCATGCAAAGCTTTATTTCCAACTTTCTGTGATGTCAGTTGCTGTTCTGTTTGCAATATTACAAACACACAATATTTACAGCTCAAAATAGTCCCAGAGTTTAACAGAAATTGCCTCTCATTTTACAGATGGGAAAAGTGAGATACAGAGAGGTTATCACCTTTCCTCTATTCCTCTAATCTCCAGCAAGACGCACGTGAGTGCATGCGCACACACGCTCACACACACACACACACACACACACACACACACACAGAGCGCTTGTCATATAATTCACATGAGACCAATTGATAGTCTTTATGAGGTTTCTGATACCCTGAGATACTTATTTTAAAACAGGGTAGATTTTGGGAAAAGTATATTTTATTTTAACATATGTAAAAACACTATGATAGTCATCAAAATTACATTTACATACGGTACAGATACTCACTCCTATAGGCAACGCCAACTAATACGTCAAAGCAAAGTGACAGTCAACATGGTATCTTAGCATATCATGAGGTGTCTGTTAGAGACCACCATGGTTCATTTGCCGAGGCAGAATATAGCTTTCCAATACAGTGCAGCTGTTACATTAATCTGGAGAACATGTCAAAATCTTGACGAAACTGCCACTACATCTTTACAGCAATTAGCATATCATTATCTATCATCATGGTGACTCTACTCATAAAGACACAGCTCCTAACTACCTTTCTCTGTTCCAATGTGTGTGACCACTCTGGCTCTAAAGAGGCTATGCCATTACATCCCCATGAAACTTTTTATCATTTCGATTCAGGACATACAATACAGGAAATAAGGCACTAGGCCAATACGTTTTCCGAAAGACCAAACAACGCAGGATGATGGGGGGCAACTAAATAACTGTCTAACCATGGTTCTCCAAGGCAAATATTTTCAGAGTTGTTTGGTTCCCCTTCCCAGTTATCCCCATGAACTCATCCACAGGATTTGACATTTTTGGTCAGTTTCACTTCACTGTATATTACATTATTAATTATTTTACACTTTAGTAAAATATACATAATATAAAATTTGTGATCACAACCATTTTTGTGGTTGAATTCTTTTTCTTTTTTATTATTAGCATATACGTGTGGTACAGAATAATTAGACGGCTTGGGGAATTGGTGGATACACATATCACATGTTGATCATTTTTACTTTCCCTGTCTCCACACCCGCCCTCCTCTCTTCCCCATCTTCAGATCCCGCCCATCTCTGTAGTCTACATATCACATGTTGATCATTTTTACTTTCCCTGTCTCCACACCCGCCCTCCTCTCTTCCCCATCTTCAGATCCCGCCCATCTCTGTAGTCTACCTCCCTGTTTCCTACCATCTATATTTTATTTTGCTTTTTACATTGTTTATAATGTAGGCTTCGCATATAAGAAAAGCACATGATATGTATCCTTGGGTCTGCCTTACTTCCCTTAGCATGATGGCCTCAGGATCCATCCATTTTTAGGTGTACCATTTTGCCACACTGAGTGCATTCACAATGTTGTGTATATCATCACTGTCTGCAAAACTTCTCCATTACCCCAAACCAGTCCCACTTTCCTGACAACTTCCTCTCTGGTTACAGGGAAATGGAGCTCACCAGATTTGAATTCTGCTATTCTGACCTCTTTCTCTTTCACGGTCTTTTCTCTTGAGGCTTTCTGCTCCTCCGACCATCCAACTGAGGAAGTCCTTAAAGCTCTCTTTGTGCTTGCTCTCTCCAGCACCATGAACTGTCCTTGGCCGGCCTCAGCCAATTTCACAGCTTCAAAGAGCACTGTACACAAGAAAGCCCCAAATTGCTAGCCTGTGATGCTTTCCACAGCTCAAGCCCTGGAATCTTATCTGACTGAAAGGTATTTCTGTGTGACCTTCCAATGTTCCCAAGTTCATATTATGTAACTTTCCCTCACACTTATTTCTCCTGCTATACAGCTCATTTCTTTAATTGATTTCATCAAACTCCCATTTACTCAGCCTTGACATTGGGGCCTCACTTTTGCCTGGTTCCCTTCCCTCCAACAACGATCTATCCAACTTTCCAGGCCATTTCATCTTCAGAATCAAGCCCCTCCCATCAGTCTTATCGCTCCTGCCTTAACTCAAGCTTTTATTATCCTTCTGTCTTGAGCACTTCCACAACCTCCTCTCTGATTTTACACGGCTCAGTTTTTCCCAGGCCAATAGTTGCAGTACAGCACCTGTTCATCTTCCTACTCTTGTCTCTCACTCCTCCATTCTCTGCATCCTGTGTCCCAACAAGCTTATCCCCATTCAGTCCTTCTGTGACTTCACCCCTGTCCCAGTCCTCCCATTGACCTGTCTCTTCCCTCATGACACTCTCTCCACCTGGAAAGACTTTTTCTTGCATGTGTGAATATAAAGCCTACCCTGTCCATTAAGTCGTCTCTCGCAGTTCTGCCTAGAATTTGCTCCTTACACCTCATTGAACAGTGATCTCCATAAGCTATGTCCAGAACATGTGAATGTGACCTTATTTGGAAACAGGTTCTTTGCAATGCAGGTATAATCAGTTCAGAGGATGGAGATAAAATGATCCTGGATCTAGGGATGACTGTAAATCCAATGACTGTTATCTTTATAAGGCAAAAGCAGGGAGATTGGAGACAGGGAAGCTCAAGTGATTATGGAGACCAAGTTTAAACTGACACAGCCACAGGCTAAGGAGTTCTTGAGGCCACTAGAAGTTGGGAAAAGGAAGAAACAGTTCTCCTTTAGAGCTTTCAGGAAAGCATAATCATGGACATCTTGATTTTGAACTTGTGGCCTCCACAATTGAGAGGAAAAATATATCTGTTATGTAAGACACCAAGTCTGTGGCAATTTGTTATGGCAGCCCTAGGAATCTAACACATCACTCTATAGCTCAGAAGACCTGTATCTATCTTCCTTTCCCCTTATACGAGTTACATTTCTATGCCACCTACCCTTAGTAAAACACAGAACCTGGCATATAGTGAATGTTCAGTCAACACTGGTGAACAAAGGTAAGAGGAGCGAAGGGAGGTAAAGGAGACTTGAGCCTGCACCAGCATGCTGAAGTGACTTGGGTGCAGGCTAGAAAACAGAAGATCTGTCTGGCTTAAGAGTTCTCATTCCTACCCTGAGCATAACCCACAAAAAGTAAATGGCACAGACATAATGCTCTAAAATAATCCAATCTAACACCAGTGTCTCTTTCATTTGGAACATCCAGAATCAGGGATTGAAAAGACACTAGGGGAGACACTCTGCCACACCAGTAGGTCCTTTACAGCACCACCAGTTTTCCAAAAGTATTTTTCCTTAGAAATTAAAAAAAGGCAACTCACATTTTTTAATACACTTACTTTTTCTTTGGACTAATATTATAAAATAAAATGATCAGAGCTCATTAATATAACTCATGCACCTCTGTTTTTTTTTCCAAGTTATAACAGCAATAATTACCTCCAAATGGGTTTTCTCCAGGAATTAAATGACTTATGGGGATTAATGGCCCTTTGGTTTTGCTGTGGGTCATCAGCTCTCTCTTGAGTCTGTCATTAATCCCTACGATATGCCCCGCTTAACCAGGTCATCAGTGATAACAGTCTTGGGTGCTTAAATTGAACTAATGCATTTTACTTTTTTCCCTCCAAGTAAGTCAGCATGACTGAAGGATCTTCTATCTTTAGGAACAAAGACATTTTTCTGATGGAGGGAAGAAAGTGTGTTTTTTTTTTTCTTTCAACACACTGATAATACCAGAGAAATAAAAGAAAGGTAACTACCACCCAAAGCTTTGGATATCCATCCATTCCAGAGGAGGAAGGGACAAGCAGCTAAATGAAGTGTCTTCCAATTGGTGGGACACCAGATGTGATGAGACTGAGTAAGGAATGTGTTCTTTCCAATTGGAAAGGGTAACTGTTCTCCTGCCCTTTGAAGTTTCCTTTTGCTCTGACCTTTTTGGGGAAAGAAGGGGTCAAAAGTCAGCATACTATGTGTATCTGTCACTGGAAAGATAACAAATCCGACAGTCATATTAGTCTCCGCACAAGCCAGAGTACTAAGCCAGCAATGGTCACATCCATCTTTCACCACTGGTAGGCCATGCAGCCTAGTGTCCAACAGTCAGTATTCACGGCTACTGACAGGGCCTGGCTGCTGGGCTTTCCAGATTCAACTTATGTCTGCCTTCTTTGGAGTAGCTCAGCCCTGTGCTTGAGCAAAGCACTCAGGGAAGGAAATTACTAGGACAGTGAATAGTAACAGGTCCCTCCTAAACTCAAGGACATGAAACAGAAACTTGCAGAGATGGATACAGCACAAGAGACACTTCATCTGATCGTCATGCAAAGGGCAAGAACAATGGAGAAAATGGAGCTCATAATCAGAGATTCAAAGTGTTCCGAGCGGGTTTCTTGCATCCACTTGTGCTTTGTTATGGGGCGAGCACAAAGAAATTTCCCACATCCTCAAGCAGTTATAGCTCCATTCTTAGGCACACTGTTGTTTCTCAGTGCAATTTTAAGAAGCAGGTAATTTGCAAATATAAAGGAGGGATTTTCACCATTTGGCAGAAAATTGGATATGGGACCAAAGTTTTAGCTCCCATCTGGATTTGAGGTATCCTATAATCTCTCTTTGGGCAGTAGTTATTTTCTTATACTGAAAGTAACCATGAACATTCTTTTAGCATCATAAATATTACTGATGTATTAACAAAAAAAGTAAAGAAATAAATAATAATTACAACCCTTTCCAATGTCTGAATAATTGTTACATCCCTTATTTGTTTCTGGTCATCATTTTGCTATCATAAAAATACCTATACATAAAGGGGAAAATATAAAAGCCAGTTGGGGCCTGGGGTGTGGCTCAGTGGTAGAGCTCTTTCCTTGCATGCACGAGGCCCTGGGTTCAATCCTCAGCACCACCACCAAAATAAAGAGAGAGTTGGAATGGAGATTGTTCTGATCAACATACTAAATATAATGTGCACAGGCCATATAAGAGGGATACAATGCTGACAGTAAGCCTGCATTACTTTAAAAGTATGGAGGAACTCTAATCCTGGTGTATCCAAAGAAAGCTCCGGAACAAAAGCATATGAAGATAAGGAAAGGCTGATTATGCTGATTTCATCAGTGCATGCGGTACGCATGTGTTGAAATCTCACACTCAACCCCATTAAATATGTGCAATTAATATGGTAATCAATTTTTTAATGTTTTAGAAATAATCAAGTGAAAAGTCATGTTGGAGCACGTTTTTACCCAGAGCACTATAGTTTTGCATGTACAAAAGATGAAAACGGTCATGAAGAAGTCCAAAATAGAGTGTCTGGTGACAAGTTTAGAGACCGGGGAGGGGAGGCAGACTGCAAAACCTCTGCAGATTCAAAAAGCTTAACTGTGGGAAGAAGCATTTCTCAACACTTCAAAATTGCCCACTAAATCAGAAATTCTAAAGAGCTGGCCCTTAAAAAAAAAGCCTCTGCTCTGTTATTTATCATTAGCTTGCAATGTCTAGAGCTACTGGCTTAGAAACATCTTAAGAATTAAATTAAATTGTGTGGCATTTGTCAAATTGCACTTGCAAAATCACTATCTGAATATAAAACTGCCAGCTTATCACAGACCTTCCACCGACCCTGCAGGCTTTAATGACACACATGTTGGTTGAATTATGCAACCTCCTGCTACAGGAGGCAGGGGTTTCCATGGGAGCTTGGACAGAAGATGCTTACATTCGGGCACTGGATTCAGAGTCACTCTTCTTGCTTGATGGGGTTTGAAAACCTGCAGCTTCATTTATATTCCATCAAGCTCCTACTTCATCAGCCTCCTTACTAGGATGCCAACTCACAGTGTCCTTGCACAAACAGGTTTTCTGCTATTATTTAACGTAGCTATATATGTATAATTCTCCTTTGTTCTTAATTATTTGAGGCAGTTTAAAACATCTGGTCATCTAGACTAAGCAAAAAATACTGCCATTCAATGTTGGAGCAGGATGTAAATATGAACTTCATAACAGAAGAGATAATACATTCACATTAAATATTAGAACCATCAGTCATGCTATACCTATTTTCCTTCTTTGGTTGGTTTCTGTAGACATCAATATGCATGCGTCTAAGCCAGGCACAATGGATTGGGTGTGAACTGACATCATTTCACTTTTTCAAGGCACACTGATTCACTCAGACCTGAAGAGAAACAATTTTTTCAAGCTCCAAGCCTCTCAAATATTTAGAAAGCTGTGTTTTCTGCTCTTTCAGTATTAAAACTATTCATGGTCTTCTGTACAGAGCTCAATTAAAATCCTTGGCAGTTAGAGCTCTGTATTAGCTTTCCTGTTGCTGGACATAATCCTCGAAATCCACGACTTAAAGAGGAGAATTTTAATTTAGCTCATGGTTTTGGGAGATTCAGTCCATGGTCAACTGTCTCCAAGAGAGGAACATGATGGTGGAAAGGTGTGGTGGAACAAAGATGCTTGGTTTGTGGTGGAGAGGAAGCAGGCCAGGGGAACGGTGCCAGAGAATATGTGAGGGAATTGATATTACCCATGACCCACCCACATTCACCCAGGAGCATGCCCTACTAATCTGCTGGCAATTCTTAATCCAATGAAGTTGACATATCAGGAGTAATGGTTACAAGCTCAGGGAACATGCTTTAATGAACATGCGATAAAGCATGTTCATTTGTTTTTAGTGGTGGCAAAGCTCCACACTTATTAGAGGTAGGAAAAATAAAGAAGGGCAGGGAGAACATGAGGTTTGCGCGGCAGGTTTGGGCCATGCAAAATGGGAGGAAAAATAAGAAAATACACCCCACAGTGGTGTAGGGTGGGATATCATGTGGAGGCACTAAAGTGAGCTCTTAATGGCAACTGTCTCTTTTTGTAGCACCCACTCCTCAGGCTGACATCAGGTCTAGGTCATCATATTGGAAATCTACTCAAGTTTTCATGAGAAGACCATGTGGAGGACTTTAGGAACTGTTCTGTACATGTGTCTTGTGATTTTGTAATTAACATGTCACACCTAGTTCCCTAGCCAGCTTTCCCATGCCCTAATCTCCTGTTTTATTTCCCTCTGAGAGATACATATCCCTGTAATTCTTTATGGGGTGCAGAGAGAGTGGAGGTCTCTGTCTTCTAGTTTCTTCTGGCTACAAGGGACTGTAGTCCCTACATACTGAAAATTATGTGTTCTGCAACTGCATTATGGTGAAAATGAAGGGTGGAAAAATAGATATAATAGGCTCAGAAAGATCTAGAGTGTGAATCTCCTAGGACTTACTATGCTTTATATTATATGGTATAAAGACATTATTTTTATATCATCTTTAAGACATCAGAGGCTAATTAGAGAGCTTTTTTGTAATCTCAGGACAATTCCTACTGGAATTAGTGGTTATATGCTCTACTTGAACTCTCTCTACCAAGCTACAACTTCATCCACTTCCTTGCCAGGATGTCCACTGACTATGTCAATGAAGAACCTACAGCATAACTGGAGTGAAGGATTACATATGAGTGAAAAACTATCTGTATAAAAACTAAGCCAAATGCTTGGAGAAACTTGGTTAAAATCCATCAATAGCAAGGTATAGTGGCAAATAGCTATCATTTTAGCACTCTGGGAGGCTAAGGCAGGAGAGTCACAAGTTCAAGTGCAGCCTGGGAAACTTAGTAAAACCCTGTATAAATAAAAAAGGGCTGCGGATGTAGTTGGACATGTAGGCCCTGTGTTCAATCCCCAATACTGAGAAGAAAAAAGCATCACTATAAAACTATTAAGACCTTTTCCAAAGCACCTTCAAAATCTCTTTCACTTTGAAGGAACTTAGACTGGAAATGGGTTATGGGTGTGCTTTCTGTAGAGTCAACCTAGAACTCCAATCAGCCACTCCAATACTCCAAACAAGGCCACCAAAAAGTAGTATGTGAATTCATGTTTTATATATATTAAAATAAAATGTTTTCTATGTTATGATTTTTGAAGAATTCTTTAAGTTTTTTGACTTTTGCTTAACTAAAAACTTTTCCCAGGCTTGTCCAGTAAGAAGGCATCTGCTCTAGTTGCCTGTCCTATTACTCAGAAATGCATAGGAGTTCGTGCAGACAGAGCCATGTCCTTTCATCATCTCAGTGGTAGTAGCCAGACCAGGACAATCCCTGTGATCAACTCTTCTGAACGCGTGCTTCTTTGGCTCATAAGGCTTTACTGCCTTGGTTAGCTCCCCCTTGAGAGTGCTTTCCATCATCATTTTACTCTCTAAGCGTGTTGCTACCTGTGCAAGAACTTTATTTCAATACTCACCGCTATTACCAACCAAAAAGAGCAGACCAGGAAAGAAATGAGTCCAAAAATGCCAATCCATCTATATGGTATGAGTTAGTAGCTCTGACAAAAGGTTTTCATGAAATGGGTGATTTCTACAGTTGGCTAAAACTTAGGGGTTAAAAAGGCACTGCATTTTCTTTGGCAGGAACTGAGGCCTGAATCCATCTAGAAACACACACACACACACACACACACACACACACACAC